>NC_092231.1:20620893-20873393 GCF_036320965.1 Panulirus ornatus | reverse complement strand
GTGGGGAGGGGGCGAAAATTCTGGGAGCCTTGAAGAATGTGTGGAAGTCGAGAACATTATCTCGGAAAGCAAAAATGGGTATGTTTGAAGGAATAGTGGTTCCAACAATGTTGTATGGTTGCGAGGCGTGGGCTATGGATAGAGTGGTGCGCAGGAGGATGGATGTGCTGGAAATGAGATGTTTGAGGACAATGTGTGGTGTGAGGTGGTTTGATCGAGTAAGTAACGTAAGGGTAAGAGAGATGTGTGGAAATAAAAAGAGCGTGGTTGAGAGAGCAGAAGAGGGTGTTTTGAAATGGTTTGGGCACATGGAGAGAATGAGTGAGGAAAGGTTGACCAAGAGGATATATGTGTCGGAGGTGGAGGGAACGAGGAGAAGAGGGAGACCAAATTGGAGGTGGAAAGATGGAGTGAAAAAGATTTTGTGTGATCGGGGCCTGAACATGCAGGAGGGTGAAAGGAGGGCAAGGAATAGAGTGAATTGGAGCGATGTGGTATACCGGGGTTGACGTGCTGTCAGTGGATTGAATCAGGGCATGTGAAGCGTCTGGGGTAAACCATGGAAAGCTGTGTAGGTATGTATATTTGCGTGTGTGGACGTATGTATATACATGTGTATGGGGGTGGGTTGGGCCATTTCTTTCGTCTGTTTCCTTGCGCTACCTCGCAAACGCGGGAGACAGCGACAAAGCAAAAAAAAAAAAATATATATATATGTGCATATGAGTGGATGGGCCATTCTTCGTCTGTTTGCTGGTGCTACCTCGCGATCAAGTATAATAATAATAACAGACATATGTACACACATACATTTATACATGTACATGCTCATACTTGCTCACAGCCATACATTCCCAAAGCCACCCTATCCCACAGGAAACAGCACCAATGCATGAAGGAAAAGAAAAAAGATAACATATATATTCTTTTTTTACCCATACCTGATCGCTGCCCCCTGCAATAGTGAGGTAGCATCAGAAAACAGATGAAGAAAGGACACATCTGCTCACATCCATACACAAGCTGTCATGTATAATGCACCAAAACCACAGCTTCCTATACACATCCAGGTACCACTGACCTTCCCATGGTTTACCCTGGACGTTTCACATGCCTTTCAACCTCCTGCATGTTGATTCCCTGATCACTCAAAATCTTTTTCACTCCACCTTTCCATCTCCAATTTGATCTTCCAGTTTTCCCTGTTCCCTCCACTTTTAACACATATATCCTCTCTGTCAACCTTTCCTCACTCATTCTCTCAATATACCCAAACCATTTCAATACACACTCTTCTGCTTTCTCAACCACACTCTTTTGATTTCTACACATCTCTTACCCTTTCATTACTTACTCTATGAAACCACCTCACACCACATGTTGTCCTCAAATATTTAATTTCTAACACATCTACCCTCCTCCACACAACCCTAGCTATAGCCCATACTTCGCAATCATATAATATTGCTGGAATTAATATTTCTTCTGACATACTCAATTTGCCCTCTAAGATAATGTTCTCTCTTTCCACACATTCTTCATGACTCCCAGATTTTTTGCCCCCTCCCTCACCCTATGATTCACTTATGTTTCCATGGTTACTTTTGCTGCCAAGTCCACTCCTAGATATCTGTAAAACTTCACTTCCTCCAATTTTTCTCCAGTCAAAATTACATCCGAATTACATTGTTCCTCAACCGTGCTGAACCTAATAACCTTGCTCTTATTCATGTTTACTCTCAACTTTCTCTTTTCACACACTCTTTCAATCTCAGTCACCAACTTCTGCAGTTTCTCACTCAAATCAGCCACCAATACTGTATCAGTGGTGAACAATAGAGAATTCAAATGAAAAACTGTAACAGCTGGTGTCTGAGTTGGAGACCATGTGCAGGGAGAAAGCTGAAAGTAAATGCAAGTAAAACCAAAGTTGCTAGGTGTAGAAAGGAAGAGACAGGTTATTTGGAATAGAGAGAACTTGGAGGAAGTGAAGTGTTTTAGATACCTGGGAGTGGATATGGGAGCGAATAGAACCATGAGAGCAGAGGTGAGCCATCGGGTGGGTTGTGGGGCAAAGATACTGGATGCACTGAGGAATGTGTGAAGAGAGATGTCACTGTATTCGATGGTATAGTAGCCCGTTGGTGCTGTATGGATGTAAGGCACAGGCCTTAGACAAAAATGTAAAGAAGAGGGTGGATGTGCTGAAAATTAAATGTTTGAAGAATATGTGTTGTAAGACAGGATGACTGAATAAGAAATGATAGAAAGAGATAGGTATGGTAGTGAGAGGAGTATTTATTTATTTATTTATATATGTATCTTTTTTATTCTTCAAATATGTGGTGTAAGACAGGATGACTGATGGAGAAAGAGATAGGTATGGTAGCAAGAGGAGTATTTATTAGATAGGTGGAGAGGATGTGCTGAAATGGTTTCGATATATGGACAGGATGAGTGAGGAAAAGATGACTGAAGAGATTACACACATCAGAAGTGGAAGGAACAAGGAAAACGGTAAACCAAGGTAATGTTATGTATGAAAAAAAATCTCGTGGAAAGGAAATTAAAATATCCCCTTCATTAAATTGCCTCTAAACTGTAAAGAACTTAAAAATACCTTCTTTCTGTTTACTTGCAATAGTCATGTTTAATTGAAAAGCAATTATCTTCAAGCAATACACTTAGTCATTCACTGTAGTTAGGAAATTAAGATATTTACATTCTGTAATTGCTGTAGTCGCCCCTAAACTCAGGTAAATTCAATATACATCTATTTACTGTTTAATTAATAATGGATATCACAAGCTTCACTAAAAGGGGAAAGATATTTATAAAATAAACACTTTTACAATTTGTAACAAAACAGTATGCTTTGTAGTTCTATATTCCACTAAATGGAAAGAAGGCCTCAAACTGATCTCACTGAAGGTATATATAAAAAATCTGATTCTGGCTATTTACTTACATACTGTTATGTATGGTGGTCTACATATAATACTTTCAATTACAGGACTATACCAAAATAATGATATTTTATTAAGAGGCAACTGCATCTGACTAGAAAATAGATTTATAAATGAAGGTTTTGCAGAGGAATTATTGCAACATGTAACAAAAACTTTAAATATGAATTTATTCACAAATCAATATCAGTAAAAGAAAATGTATTTTGAAAACAAACCTTTTCATGTAAACATATGTTCTTTGGTAATATTAGGTTCTGAACCTTCTAACCCTCTGTATTGCTGGTGAGGAAGAACTAGCCTTAACCCTTGCTAATTACACAATACGTGTTTGCAGAAGTTTGCTTGTTTCATGCCTGCCCTCAGTTAATGACCACCACCTGGATGATGTCATTAACCTGCTCATTTCCAGCCTATATTTGAGCCCACAATTCACAGATTTTGGTTGCCAACCCAAAAGCAGTCACAAATAATTCAAAATTTTTGAAATTTTCAAAAAATTTGGGGAAAGCAAGGCAGGGTAAGAAAACAAGAATAAAAAATGCCTGTGGGACGTTGCCTTGGAGAGCAAAAGTTTTTCAGTTTTCAAAGCCTACTTTATTTTCCTCTACTGTCTCTCCTACAAGCATGAGAACATACCCATGTGGAATAGGAAGATTTTTAAAACAATTTCTTCCAAGACTACTGTCAAAGGCAAAATAAATACCTCTGATGGTAATTTAGAGGCACATTGGAATGTTGAAACTTTTTTTTTTTCTTAAATGCCAGGAAGAACTTTCACATCAAGAAAATAGAAACGAGCATCTGGCTTCAAGGTAGCAAGAGACTGCCTCACTTTAGTTCTGGGCAGTCGTGCTTCAGGTGACTTAAGTGGAAACCCCTCTTAGTCTATCATCATAAGAAGTAAGAGCATTGAAAGGATCTTCAAAACTAATTGCCAGTTTTCTGGATAGCAATTAAAAAAGGTTTGGGTGATGATGGATATTATTTGTGACTGATTCATCAGTAATTTTCAGCCAGCTGTCAAGCACTCTTATGAATTAGAGGGACTTGAACTTCAGATTTTAGATAATGCACCTAGTCACCCTGAGGGCTTTGGGACTATATCAACATCATACCAGAGGAAGCACTCTTTCTTCTGAACACAATGTCCATCCTTCAGCCTATGAATCAAGGGCTCGTAGCAACCTTTAAAGTTTAGTTACTACCCGAGGTGCACATTTAGACATCTCATACAGGCATGGAATGGACCACAATGGTCAACGTTGGATTTCTGGAAGTCTTTTAATATAATGAGGCCAGTGCATGACTTGTGTTTGACTTAAACTGTAGCTGAACTTCAGTATGTTTGAGACAGGGATACCAGCAATCAAGAATGATGTTCAGATGGCACAGGAGGTAAGACTCATTGAAGCAGGGGCTGGTGATGTGCAGGAAGATCTAATAGAAATTTGTACAGCAAGAGCAGCCAGTGGCAGATGACCTTGACAAAGATGCTAATGAGACTCCTGAGAAGTATTAACTTCAGACTTTTTGTCCAACAATATCACCAAAATCATAAGATACATCTTAGGCTTTCTCAGATAATGATCAAGATTGGTAATGCAGTAGTGCTGTCATGAGAGCTATGTAATGATAAATCTCTTGCTATTGTGAGATTCTTAAAGGAAGGAAGAATGCAAGACAATCAACACTTAATGCGTTCTTGAAAAAGAAGTCAACAGCCTAGCAGTCACAGAAGGCAGAGCCAAGTCCATTGACCTGAGATCCTGGCAGCACCCTCCTCAATTATCAAGTCATCTACCATGCCAACCTTCTACTGCTGCCAAGCAGGAGTGAAAGCTAGCAGCAGTGGTAAACGTGGTGATTCAAGTAACAGAAAGCCATGGGGAAGTGCTACCTTGTTTTGTTTTTTTCTGTATTACTGGAAGGTATAAATGAATGTTTTATATTGCAGTATTTATTATCTTATGTATCTTGTACAATATGCACTGTACAGAGTAATGAAGGACTGGAACCTATCCCCATTCATCCAATGTTAAATCTGCCTCTGGCACTGAAACTTCTGACAATCCAATGTTAAATCTGCCTCTGGCACTGAAATTTCTGACAACAAAGTGGATGTCAAGAACACATTTATTTCCTAACAGAGGTATAGTTGTAGTGTAGAATAATTGAGAAAAATCATAAAGTGGTGCATAAAATATTTTTCATTAGCTACACATAGCTGTTTTGGAGTATTTTTAATGATTATTATAAACTGAAAACAGGAAATAATCTGGCACTGTTAGACATGAAAAAGAAAATTATTCACCAGTAAAAGATTTCATTCAGGGAAACATCACCTTGGTAGGCAAGTTGGTGTATTTCCACTAGTTCTAATTAGCGCAAAGGTACTTTCTTGAAATGACTTCTGCTTTGAAGGATAAGATGTCATAGCTGTACTCACCACTATTAGCTAAGCCAAAGAAAAATAAACCGAAATCATCATACAAGTGTTGACAGTATGACATACCCATGTGTGTATATCCTTGCTCTGAAGATAACCTCACACCAAAGACTAAAAATGTAAATGAAGGCACAGTTGACAGTGTATATAGGAGTATGTAAGAGTGTATAGAGATACTGGAACACATGCAACATATACAAAAAGGTGTATATGTGTGAAAATATATACTGTAAGGTGCAATTTTTTTATATACATAAACGCCCATACACGCACATACACATATCAACATATACATACACACACAAAGATATACATGTATACACACGTACATATTCATACTTGTTTGCCTTCATCCACTTCTGGTGCTACCCCTGCTTCAGCAAGGTAGTGCCAGGAAAACAGACAAAAAAGGCTACATTCGTTCACACTCAGTCTCTAGCTGTCATGTGCAATGCACTGAAACCACAGCTCTCTATCTATATCCAGGCCCCACAGACCTTTCCATGGTTTACCCTAGACGTTTCACGTACCGTGGATCAGTCCACTGACAGCACGTCAACCCTGGTATACCACATTGTTCCAATTCACTCTATTCCTTGGAAACCTCTCACCCTCCTTTACGTTCAAGCCGCGATCGCTTAAGATCTTTTTCACTCCAACCTTATACCTCCAATCTGGTCTCCCACTTCTCCTTGTTTCCTCTACCTCTGACACATATATCCTCTTCATCAATCTTTCATCACTCATTATCTCCATATGTCCAAACCATTTCAACATACCCTCATCTGCTCTCTCAACCACACTTGTTTTATTACCACACATCTCTCTTACCCTTTCATTACTTACTCAATGAAACCACCTCACACCACATATTTTCCTGAAACATTTCATTTCCAACACATTCACCCTCCTCTGTACAACCCTATCTATAGCCCATGCCTCACAAACATATAATATTGTTGGAACTACTATTCCTTCAAACATACCCATTGTTGCTGTGTGAGATAACATTCTCTCCTTCCACACATTCTTCATTGCTCCCAAAACCTTCACCCCCTCTCCCAACTTGAGACTCACTTCCACTTTCATGGTTCCATTCGCTGTTAAGTTAACTCCCAGGTATCTAAAACACTACACTTTCTCCAATTTTTCTCCAGTTAAACTTACATCCCAATTAACTTGTCCCTCAACCCTACTGAACCCACTAACCTTGCTCTTATTCACATTTACTCTCAACTTTCTCCTTTCACACACTTTTCCAAATTCAGTAGCCAACTTCTGCAGTTTCTCACTTGAATAAGCCACTAGAACTGAATCATCGGCAAACAACTGACTCACTTCCCAGGCCCTCTCATACCCAACAGAATAAACACTCACCCCTCTCTCCAAAATTCTTGCATTTATCTCCCTTACCACCCCATCCATAAACAAATTAAACCATGGGGAAATAACAGACAAACCTTCACAAGGAACCAACCATTCTTCTCTCCTACTCATACACACACCTTACATCCTTGGTGGAAACTTTTCACCTCCCACACCATACACTCTTAAGACCTTCCACAAATCATCTCTATGAACCTTATCATAAGCCTTCTCCAGATCCATAAATGCTACACACAGATCCATCTGTTTTTCTAAGTATTTCTCACACACATTCTTCAAGGCAGACACCTGATCCACACATCCTCTACCACTTCTGAAACCACACCGCTCTTCCCCAATCTGATGTGCCACCTTGCTGGTGTGAGAAACAATGATTAGGTATAATAAAAAAAAAAAAGGAAATATATATATATATATATATATATATATATATATATATATATATATATATATATATATATATATATATATATAGCTTTTCTTTCTTTCAAACTATTCGCCATTTCCTGCGTTAGCGAGGTAGCGTTAAGAACGGAGGACTGGGCCTTTGAGGGAATATCCTCACCTGGCCCCCTTCTCTGTTCCTTCTTTTTGAAAATTAAAAAATAACGAGAGGGGAGGATTTCTCTAGCTGTCATGTGTAATGCACAGAAACCACACCTCCCTTGCAGCCATATAACATTGTTGAAACCACTATTCCTTCAAAGATACCCATTTTTGCTCTCCAAGGCAGCGTTCTCGCCTTCTACACATTCTTCAATGGTCCCAGAACCTTCGCCCCCTCCCCCACCCTGTGACTCACTTCCGCTTCCATGGTTCTATCCACTGCTAAATCCACTTCCAAATATCTAAATCACTTCAATTATTCCAGTTTTTCTCCATTCAAACTTACCTCCCAGTTGACTTGTCCCTCAACCCTACTGAACCTCATAACCTTGCTCTTATTCACATTTACTCTCAGCTTTCTTCTTTCACATACTTTACTAAACTCAGTCACCAACTTCTGCAGTTTCTCAACCGAATCAGCCACCAGCGCTGTATCATCAGCAAACAACTGACTTACTTTCCAAGCCCTCTCATCCACAATAGATATGCATATTTCCCCCTCTCTCCAAAACTCTTGCATTCACCTCCCTAACAACCCCATCCATAAATAAAATAAAAAAGCATGAGAGACATCACCCACCCCTGCCACAAACCGACATTCACTGGGAACCAATCACTTTCCTCTCTTCTTACTCGTACACATGCCTTACATCTTTGATAAAAACTTCTCACTGCTTCTAGCAACTTACCTCCCACACCATATACTCTTGATACCAACCACAAAGCATCTCTATCAACTCTATTACTTGCCTTCTCCAGATCCATAAATGCCACATACAAATCCATCTGTTTTTCTAAGTATTTCTCATACATTCTTCAAAGCAAACACCTGATCCACACATCCTCTACCACTTCTGAAACCACACTGCTCTTCCCCAATCTGATGCTCTGTACATGCCTTTATCCTCTCAATCAATACCCTCCCAAATAATTTCCCAGGAATACTCAAGAAACTTATACCTCTTACCTTTGTACAATGGCACTATGCATGCATTCCACCAATCCTCGAGCACTTCGCCATGAACCATACATACATTGAATATCCTTACCAACATCAACTCCAGTACACCATGTCATTTCAATTTACTCTATCCCATGTGCGCCTTTCTCCTTCCAGCATGTTTAGGCCCTGACTGCTCAAAATCTTTTTAACTCCATCCTTCCATCTCCAATTTGGTCTCCTTGTACTCCTTGTTCCCTCCATTTCTGATACATATATCCTCTTTGTCAACCTTGCCTCACTCATCCTCTCCAAATGTCCAAACCATTTCTGCACACTCTCTTCATCTCTCTCAACCAAACTTTTTATTACCACACATCTCTCTAATACTTTCATTACTTACTCGATCAAACTACCTCACACCACATATTGTCCTCAAAGATTTAATTTCCAACACATCCACCCTCCTCTGCCCAACCTTATTTGAAACCCATGCCTTACACTCATATAATATTGTTGGGACTATTATTCAAACAAACACCCATTTTTGCCCTCCTAGATAACATTCCATCTTTCCACATATTCTTCACTGCTCCTGGAACCTTCACCCCCTCCCCTACCCTATGACTCATTTCCACTACCATGGTTCAATTTGTTGCCATGTTCACTCTAAAACTCTCTACTTCCAATTTTTTTCCATTCAAACTCACACCCTAGCTAAATGTCCCTCAAACTTGGTAAACCTAATAACCTTGCTTATATTCTTATTCACTGTCAATTTTCTCCTTTCACACATGCTTCAAAACTCAGTCATGAACTTCTGCAGTTTCTCACTCAAATCTGCCACTAGTTCTGTATCATTATCAAAACATCAACTGAATCACTTCCCAAGCCCTCTCATCCCCCTGCAGACTTCATAATCATCCCTCTCTTCAAGAATCTCACATTCACCTCCCTCACCACCCCATCCATTAAACAAATAAAATACCATGGTGGTATCACACATCCCTGTCACAGATCAACCTTCACTTGTAACCATTCGCTCTCCTCTCCTCCTACTCATACATATATCTCAAACCCTTGATAAAAACTTCTTCCTACTTCTAGCAGCTTTCCTCCCACGCCAGATATTCAGAAGACCCTCCACAAGGCATCTCGATCAATCTCTTCATATGCTTTCTCCAGATCCATAAGTACTTGTAACACACTTTTAAAGCAAACACCTGATGAACATATCATCTACCACTTCTGAAACCACATTGCTTCTCTCATATCTGATGCTCTGTACAGGCCTTCACCCTCTCAATCAACACCCTCCTTTAAAACTCACCAGGGATACTCAACAAAACTTTCACCTTTGTAGTTTAAACACTCCCATTTACCCTTCTTGCTTTTATGCAATGGCACTAAGCATGCATTCTGCCAATCCACACGCACCTTACCATGATCCATACATACAGTGAATATCCTAACCAACCAATCAGCAATGCAATCACCCCCTTTCTTAATAAATTTGAATGCAAAACATGTAATATTTGATTTAATAAAGGCCTCCACACATGGGAATATCTTTATACCAACAGCAGGTTGCAGTGAATGTTGTCTCTGTCTGTCATTTAATTTGTGCTTTTAGTGATGTCTGCGAATATGATGTGGTGTATGTCACAAATCCTCTTCCTTGTCCTTGTCATCTGTCTTATGGCTGTTTAATTATACATGTGATGTGAGTATATGCTGAGTACTCCTACATACTTGTTTTTGATACCACTGGTGGTAAACTGTATGATGTTTAGTGTGTTTATGGGGTTTTATGGAATGGCAGAGTTAGTTTGTTCATGGTGTAGTTGTATGTTTTGAGCAACTGTTTGTTGTGTACTTGTATTGGAAGTGTGTATTTGGTTGGGTGCCTCGAGTGTTTGTGTTCAGAGCTTGAAGTATGTCTTTGTAGAGGGTAAGGATATGCAATGGACGTGCTACAACTCAAGAAAGAAGTTGCATCTTACAGACTAGTGTTTTCTGATGATGGGGGTGAGGATACAGTGAGCAGATGTACTCTTGGGGCCTCAGGTTGGGGTTAATGTCAACTTGTAATAATAGCTGGGGATGACAGCAAAAACAAGTGTGAGTCTGTAAAGTGTCTGGGTTTGAGCCATGGCCTGACACAGCAGCAGGGAACAGCCTGAGGCTGCATGCCATGTACTACTGGTGTTTGCCAGCTTGTGGTTACATTGTGAGTGAAGTCAACTATGGCAAGAGTGCATCACTGTCAGTTGATGAAAAGTAGTAAAGTCCCCCTCAAGGAACTCTAAAACAGTCCATCATTTCTATGCTACTGATTGCAGCACAGCTTGAAGCTGCAGAAACCTATATGACAGGTCCTAGGGTTATATGTAATATAATATTCTTTTTTTATACATGAATGCCATTTCCTGTGTCAGTGCCAGGAACAGACAAAGACAGGCCACATCCACTCATATCCATTCTCTAGCTGTCATGTGTAATAACATAATGATAATAATAATGATATTAATAAATCTGAAAATAATATCATTACATAAAGGTAACAGGGACAAAGGTAAGTGTTTTTGACTGGGGAGGAATAATGTTGTTTCATAGTGGTAGAGAATGTGTGGATTGGGTGTATGCTTTAAAGAATGTGTGTGAGAAATAGTTAGCTTAGGGAAAGAGAGGGATTGATATGTGGCACTTATGGATCTGAAAAAAGCATATGACAGGGTTGATAAACATATCTTATGGAAAGTCTTATGAAAACATGGAATAAGATGAAAGCTACTTAAACAATAAGTTTTTGTCAAGAGTCATGTGTATGAATAGGAGTGGAGAGTAAGAGGTTTCAAGTGAATGATGGTCTGTGGCAGGGAAGTGTGATGTCATCATGGCTGTTTTAATTCAGTTATGAACAGAGGGGTGAGGGAGGTAAATGCAAGGGTCTTGGAGAGAGATGAGTATACTATCTGCATAGGGTGAGTGGGGCCTGGAAAGTGAGTCAGTTGCTTTTTGATGATGACACACCACTGGTGGCAGCCTCAAGTGAGAAATTACAGAAGTTGGGGACTGAGTTTGGAGGAATGTGTAAAGGGAGGAACTTAAGAATAAATAGGAATGAAAGTAAGGTTATTACATTCAACAGGACGGTTACTTGTGGTGTGAATGTGAATGAAGAAAGTTTTTAGATATCTGGAAGTGGACAAGGCAACAAATGTAACCATGGAAGTGGAAGTAAGTCACAGGGTGGGTGAGGGGCAAAGATTCTGGGAGCATTCACGAAAGTGTGAAAAGAGGTGCTGTTATTTGGAAGGGAGAAAATGGACCCATTAGAAGATATAGTGGTCCTAATTTTTTACATATATGAGGGATGGGCCACAGATGATGTGAGGGGGAGGGTTAGTGTGTCAGAAATGAAATGTTTGAGGACAATATGCAGTGCAGGATTTTATCAAGTAAGTAATAAATAGGTAAGAGAAAGGTGTAACAATAAAAAGAATGTGGTTGAGAGAGCTCAAGGGGGTGTGCTGAAATGGATTGGACATTTGGAGAGAATGAGTGAAAAGGTTGACAAGGAGGATCTATGTGTCCAAAGTGGAGAGGAAAAAGGTGGAGACCAAATTGGGGATGGAAGGATGGAGCAGAAAAAATTTTGAGAGATCAGGGCCTGAACATGCAGGAGGGTGAAAGGCATGCATAGGATATAGTGAAGCGGAACAATGTGATATACAAGGGTTGACATGCTGTCAATGGACTAAACCAAGGCACATGAAGCAGCTGGAGAAAACCACAAAGAAGTCTGCTGGGCATAGTTGTGGATAGGTGCATTACATATGACAGCTTGAGAATGGATAATGTGATCAAATACGGCCTTTCTTTCTTTCTGCCTGGTGCTACATCACTAACATGGGAAACTGTAAACAAGTATGAAAATTTCATATATATTGTACATACAAAAATACTGTACAGTAACCTAGAATACCGAACAAGAAACATGTACACCATAAACGATGGATATAAAAACTTAAAAAGAATACTGATCTACAGTATAGAAAAAGCTAGTTTTAGCATTATCTCCTGACAATGCATGATCCTACAGAGGTAAGAGATCTATCAAACTGGAAGTATGGAGGTTCATGATACCATCTTGGTGGAGGGCAGTGGGGGGCCAGAGGCTGGTCTAAAACAAGTGAGGTGCCATGATCACGACTAGCATGTGATTTGTGAAGGTGAGTGAAAGCTAGCGCTTTCTCACCAGATATACTCGGTGTACGAAGGTCCTAACCCTAATATGCCTACAGAATATATCTCATATTCACATGAGATACCATAGAGGAAAGAATAAAATCTCAAAAGCTGAACAAATTTCTTCTAAGCTTAACGGATAATACAATTCTGCATATCAAACCATTCACTTCTGTTACATACACTGGTTGAAACTTTTAATGAAAAGTAATAGTAGACCATGTTAATTCCTGCTACTTTAGAATAATTACTACTAATAATATCTATTGTACAATGTCAATTCTTACCCATATAAAACAATCTGTACATAACAGCAACAGTCATGAAGCTCATTTGCTAATGGATATATACAATAACAAAGTCAGACTCTCACATATAATCCTTCATTTTAAGTCAGAACTGGATTGGAGATTTTCACTAACAAATGATGACAAATTCTGGTAAAATGCTAATATGTTAAATAATGAAAATAACAGTTTTGGGAGTCTACTAATTAATCAAAATGAACCTATTACATATTGCTCTTAGCTAATAAATACAGACATCATATACCATTACTATGCTATGGAATGTGCAACAATGTTGTCTCATAGAGGCTCCAATTCCAAGAAGCAAGCTAACAAGAAACGCATTTTGCTGCGGAAGGTTTGAAGGACATCTTCCTTTACTCTGTAAGAAAAAAAGTAATAAAACTTGTTTGAGCAGGAAGTCATACAAAGGAGGCTCACGACTGAAGTGAAAGGGCAGTTTGAGTGTATGTGTGTACACTTTAGATGGGGGTATTACAACGGATAAAACTGACATACAGCTACCCTGCTGTATTTCATAAGAAGACATATAAACACATAGAGTACATAAATATAATCTACATACGAGTTTTCTTTTGATTCTTTTAGATGACTTGTTTGAACTTTATGATCTACGGTAAAATTCAAACTGCAAAAGATGATCCTGTATCTGCAATCATGGAATACACGTTAAAGCACTGCAGCTTATCAACTGAGGGCCTTGGGTCATTACCTGTATCCACTTTGTACAAGCACTATTGTATTCATTGCAAGATAATAAACACTGGTAGCTACCTCACTTTTTCTACTAAGCTACCTGAAGGGTTAGCAAATGAAACAGGTCAAAATTCAGACCTTTCTCAAACTTTTTAAGGCCAAGTCAAACTATTTTTCAGTCCCATTTTTGCATAAGTATTATCAGTATTAAAGAATATTTTTAAAATCACAGTATTAATTTGAAACAATTACCTAGAAAATATAAGGAATGCAGTAATCTCTAATCATGAAATTAACCTCTAACCTCTGGGGATTTCTAATGTAGGTCAGGGTGACCTACTTTTGGTGTGATGCTGATAAGCTCATCAGTATATGAAGTTGCATGACTGTTCATTAGATACTGGATGAGAACTGTGAACTAAAACTAAACCAGAGATACTGAGGTGTGAAATGTATGTCAGGGTGATCTACTTTGATGGGTTGCAATCATCACAATGCATCTGTATATGAAGTTACATCTGACAGTGGCTGAAAAGTGAACTGGAGTGGTGGTTATTGTGGCTGCATGGGATAGCAGAAGTGGTGGAAAGAGTGGTAGAAATGGTGACAGGTAGAATTAGTGGTGGTTGCAAAGTGGGTGGCAGGGGTGATGGTGGTGGAAGAGGAAATGGCAGAGGTGGTGGGAAAGAGGTGGTTCTAAAGGTGGTGGTGTAGAAATGACAGAAGAAATAGTAGCTGGGGTCATGGTAGTGGTGGTGGCAGATATGGTGGAAGAGGGGTAGTCAACGGTGGTGGTGCATATTGTTGTAGAGGCAATGGTAGTGTTGTTGGCAGTTAAGATGGTAAAAGATGTTAAGAGCCTGTAGTAGTGGTAATGGCAGAGAAGGAAGCAAAAGGGATGATAATAGTGGTGGCACAGGTGGTTTCAGAGGTGGAGAAAAAAATGATTGGAAAGGAGTGGTAGAGGTGGTGGTAGAGGGATGGCAGCAGTAATGGCACAAAAAAATGCAGAGGAGGTGGAAGTAATGGTGGTACTGGTGGTTGCAAAGGTAGAGGCAGAGGTGATGCAAAGGTGGCAGAGGAGTTGGAGGTATTGGTGGTGGCAAAGAGAATGGTTGCAGAAGTGGAAGTAGAAATGACGGAAAGAGGGTCACTGGTGTGGAGGTAGTGACAGTGGCAGAGGGGATGGGGATGGGGATGGCAGATGTGGTGAAGGTGGTTGTACAGGTGGAAGGAAATGGGTTTGATGCAGAGGTGGCAGAAATGGTGGTGATAGTAGTAGCACTGGTCGTTGTACAGATAGAGGAAGAAAAGGTGGTAAAGGTTGTAGAAAAGTTGATGGCAGTGGTGGTACTGGCAAAAGGGGTGGTAGGAGAAATGATGACAGAGGGGATGGCCACGGTGGAAGTGGCAGTGGGGATGGGAAAGGTGGTGACAAAGGATGTATGTCAGAGGAGCTTTCTCAAAATGGGTTGAGGTCACTAGCAGTGCAGTAGGGTTCTGTTCTGGGACAATTACTCTTCTTGATTTATATGAATGGCCTGCAAGAAAGTATGAACTCCAATCTCAATATGTTTAAAGAGGATGCTAAAGACATGAGGGGATTGAAAAGTATGGAAGATTACATCAAGTTATGAAGAGACCTTGAAAGACATTAAAGTTGGTCTGATACATGGATGATAAGTTTATCCCAAGCAAATATAAAGTAATGAGGATGGATCACAATGAAAGAAGGCCTTAATATGAATATCATCTTGCATGAAATAAGGTGCAGGAATCTGTGTGGGAGACTTGGGAGCAGACCATGTCTATAATATGTTAGTGAAGTCCCATTGTTGGAAAACAGTGGAGGCCAACTGTCTGCTAGCAAATAGCAGATTTTCATTCAAGTTCATGGGTAAGAAAATACTCAGTAAACTGTTTATATCATACATAAACTTAAAACTAAAATAGGCTTTCCAGGTTTGGGTGTAGCAAGACATTTACATCACACATGAGGCTAAAACTAGAATATGCTTCTCAAGTTTGGTCCCCACACCTAGAAAAGAACAAAATGCTTATAGAAATGGACTCGAGAGCAAAAAAGATAGCATCAAAATTAAGAGAGCTGAGTTACAAGGAAAGGCTACATAACTTGAATATGCCCACCATGGAAGAAATTAAAGTGAGTGGTGACCTAACCACAACCTTTAAGTTTTCAAAACTGACTGATGATGCACAGTCAACAGTTCTTTGAGAGATATAGGGATATAACAAACAGAGGCATAACGTGAAACTGAGCAAGAGCCTTATCAAAAAAGATGTGAAGAAGTAATTTCATAGTATCAGAGTGGTAAAAGAATGGAATAAACTGAATGAGGATGTGGTAAATATGAAAAGCATAAAATTTTTTAAAAGTTGTATGATAGCATATAATGGTCAGGGATCCCATGAAAGTAAAACTCCCTTCCTGTACAGTACAAATACATAATTACTATGGTGGAGGCAAAGATGGTGCACAGCTTAATGTAGTGGTGATATAGGTGGTGCCAGAAATGGTTCACAGAGATTGTGGTAATAGAGATAACATGGGGTTGGCACAAAAAGTTGCTGAGGTGGCAGCAGAGGAGTGTCAGAGGTGGTTGAAGGGGTAGTAGCAGAAATGGTGGCAGAGATGGAAAATTTTAAGGCAAGGAGGTGGTGGCAAAGAGAATGGCAAATATGATGGAATAGGAGACTGTAGATGTGCTGGCAGAAGTGTTGCATGGGAGGTTAAAAAATAGTGATGGAGATGGTAAAACAAATGGTGGCAAAGGGGATAACAAGGGTTGTGGCACAGGTGAGTGTAAGAGTGTATAGGTAGTGGCAGATGTAGTGATAATGGTGACTGCAAATGGGGTGTCAGAGGTGAAGGTAGACATGGGGAAAGAGGTAGTAGTGGTGTGGTGGCAGAGGTGGTAGCACATATGGATGTTGTTGTGGTAGCAGAGATGGGGGAAGAGGTGGTGGAAGGGGTGGTGGTAATGTTAGTGGCAGAGGGAAAGGTAGAAATGATGGAAAAGCAATAGTTGCAGAAATGGTGGAGAGGGGTGGTAATAATGGTGGCAGACAGGATGGCAGTGGTGGTGGCACAGATGGTACTAGTGGTTGCAGACAGGATGGTAGAAGTGGTGGCAGAAATATGTTAGTAGTGGCTTCAAAGTGGTGGCAGAAATAGTAATAGGGATGGTGGCAAAGGTGGAGGAAGAGGAGGTGGTAATGAGAGCAGCACTATCGGTTGTAAAAGTGCTTGTAAATGAGTTGGCAAAAAAAAGTTCTAGTGGTGGTGGTAATTATGACAGAAATGGGGTAGCGAATATAGTGGAACAGATGGTGGCAGGGTGTCAGTGGCTCATATGTGTATGTATGTATATCATGGTACCACATGTAAATGCTCTGGAACATTCCATGATCTGTGAATTCTCATTTGACTATAGCATGAACAATGACTCAGCCCTTAACAAGAGAACTCCAAGGAGTGGTCACTGGGGGGTAGTTCACAGCGAGGTGGCAGTGGGGTCAGTATGTATGGGGGTTGGACAAATTGCTGTACATAAAAATTCTATTTCACATTATAAAATTGGAAAACCATAAACATTCTAAAACTGAGGCCCCCTACTGCTTCACAGTGACTACATTATGAAGAGCATATGGAGATTCATAAAAAAGAATTAATGAACAATGTGATTTTAAAAATGTCCTATGCAACACATATATTGGTCAAAGCTATGCTATCCCTACAATTCTTCAATTTCAGAAGTGCCATTTCTTCAGAGGATCTGCATCTTTACTTCTGAGGTTTCTGACTGTTGCTATAATTTTCATGACTTTGTTAATAATATTTTTCCAGAGTCACTGTTTCCTGTGCTGTCCATGGCAGCCTGCTTCAGTAATACTAGTCTTGTTGTGTGGCTGTGCCCCTGATGAACATTATAGGCCTATTAACCATACCACTATACCTCATCACTTTGCCCTAAGGGATAGGTTCTGCCTCTGCCAGACATACAATGTGGCTTAGCTATCTCTCCTGCTTCACATCCTGTTTTGTTTGGGTGGTCTTGGTTCTGCTGTGGGGCTACCTCACTGTTCTGTGGGACTATAACATCACCTGGAAATTCAGCTGACCCAGGGTTATGATCTGGCTGTTGCTCAGCCAATATTTTTTTCTACCTAGAGCCTCTCTTGCCTGCCCTACACTGCTCGGTGTTGTGCTTTCTGGGTCTGTTGCACATGTCCCATGATGTACGTTAGAGGTAGGGTAACAATATCCTGGAGTGGCATTCCCAAAACCCTGACACAGAAATTCTTAAATCTGCCTGAAATCACCACAGCTGTCAACTCAAGGGCAGCATGATCAGCATCTCTCTCCACTCTTGCTCAACTTTGCTGGAAGACTGCATGGTGGGTATTGGTAATCATATCCCAAGGATTCTGCAGGTGTCATCACATTCAGCTTTGTTCTTATCCACCTGGTGTGCTTGATCATATGTCTGGGAATGGCTGATCTGTCATGCTGACAAGCTCACTTGTCAACTGTCCACTGTCAACTGTCTCCACTCCTGCATGGGGGCAGAGATACACTGAAGATGGAGTCTGCTTACCTCACCACAGTGACATTTTCATCATCTTGCATCACCTTCCCATGAGGTCAAAGAATGTGACACTATTTTGCCACTGACCTGAGAGGAGGGCCCCTGTCCAGCTGGTTGATTAAGATAAACCTTGCCTCCCCTATACAACTGAGTTTACTACCTCTCCTATGGTAATGCCATTCTGTTTTCATGAGACTACAAAAGTATGTTTCAAATGAATCTGTTTACTAAGTTTTGAGTTTATCAATGCTTTATCATATATCCTATCTTTCTTCTGTTAAGAATTCTATTTCAAGACCTTTTCTAAATTTTCTTTCTTTTTTATTGTGATCTCAATATTGTGCTAATTCTCTTTGATTTACCCCATCTTTATCAGGGATATATATGTATTCATATTTCCCATTATTACTGTTTTTCATCAGGATTTCTTGTGATTTGATTCTTTCATTTTATACTGTATCACTAGAGGCTCCAGTCAAGACAAAAGTCCACATCAGGCCCTAATTGAAATACAGAGAGGATTATGAAAGGAAAAAAGAAGACACAAGGGAAAGTATTTAGGAATTATGGAGGAAGTGAAAAAACTTGTCTTTTAAAATGAGCCAAGTCATATTTATTGGGCAAGACATGGGAGGGTAGAGAGCTCCAAACTTTCAAGGTGTATGGAAAGAAAGTTATCAAAATGCCCACCCTTGATTTGCTACTGGCCACACAGTAATCATGTGATGCACCAGCCCGCCAAGTAATGCATGGTCTAGCTAGTGGTGAGGCACACAAGCAGCCAACTCTTAGGAGTAAAAACCAAGGTAATACCTAAAAAATTAACCAACATTATGCTGTAGGGCAAGTGGGTCAAATTTTGAAGTTAGCCTGGCAGAGTTTATGAGTTGGGCACTTTCAACTCAACTGCCCCACATGTGAGAACAGTATCCAATACAAGAACAGATCAATCCTTTGTATAAATGGAGTAACTGTTCAGAAGAGAAAGCAAGGCTATCAAAGGCACTCATTCAACTTTATATTTTCATTAGATTCCTCTGTATGGTGCATCCTCAATGTTAGCATTTCAGTGTTTTGGTACATTTACCATAAGGTCTTTTCCTTTGGATATATATTTTCTAATGCTTGGATAATTTTCTTACAGCATCAATCACTAACGTTCCCTTGTTCCCCGATTCAAAATTTGGTGTTTCTTTTGGGAGTGGCTCATTTGGCTTTTCTCACAAATCCATGTGTACTTACAGTGGGTTTTTGTTTGGTTACAAATTCAGTACTTTAACTTTATCATACTTGATCGCTGTTTCCCGTGCTAGTGCTGGAAACATACAAAGATAAATACATAAGCACATAAACGGACATATGCATGTATATATATGGTGTGGGAGGTAAGTTGTTAGAAGCAGTGAAAAGTTTTTATCGAGGATGTAAGGCATGTGTACATGTAGGAAGAGAGGAAAGTGACTGGTTCTCAGTGAATGTTGGTTTGCGGCAGGGGTGCGTGATGTCTCCATGGTTGTTTGATTTGTTTATGGATGGGGTTGTTAGGGAGGTGAATGCAAGAGTTTTAGAAAGATGGGCAAGTATGCAGTCTGTTGTGGATGACAGAGCTTGGGAAGTGAGTCAGTTGTTGTTTGCTGATGATGCAGCACTGGTGGCTGATTCTGGTGAGAAACTGCAGAACCTGGTGACTGAGTTTGGTAAAGTGTGTGAAAGAAGAAAGCTAAGAGTAAATGTGAATAAGAGCAAGGTTATTGGGTACAGTAGGGTTGAGGGACAAGTTAATTGGGAGGTAAGTTTGAATGGAGAAAAACTGGAGGCAATGAAGTGTTTTAGATATCTGGGAGTGGATTTGGCAGCGGATGGAACCATGGAAGCGGAAGTGAATCACAGGGTGGGGGAGGGGGCAAAAGTTCTGGGAGTGTTGAAAAATGTGTGGAAGTCGAGAATGTTATCTTGGAAAGCAAAAATGGGTGTGTTTGAAGGAATAGTCGTTCCAACAATGTTATATGGTTGCGAGGTGTGGGCTATAGATAGAGTTGTGAGGAGGAGGGTGGATGTGCTGGAAATGAGATGTTTGAGGATAATATGTGGTGTGAGGTGGTTTGATCGAGTAAGTAATGAAAGGGTAAGAGAGATGTGTGGTAATAAAAAGAGTGGTCAACCACACTCTTTTTATTACCACACAGAAGGTGTTTTGAAATGGTTTGGTCACATGGAGAGAATGAGTGAGGAAAGATTGACAAAGAAGATATATGTGTCAGAGGCAGAGGGAATGAGGGGAAGTGGGAGACCAAATTGGAGGTGGAAAGATGGAAAGAAAAAGATTTTGAGTGATCGGGGCCTGAACATGCTGGAGGGTGAAAGGCGTGCAAGAAATAGAGTGAACTGGAACAATGTGGTATACCGGAGTCAACGTGCTGTCAATGGATTGAACCAAGGTATGTGAAGCATCTGGGGTAAACCATGGAAAGTTTTGTGGGGCCTGGATGTGGAAAGGGAGCTGTGGTTTTGGTGCATTATACATGACAGCTAGAGACTGAGTGTGAACGAATGTGGCCTTTGTTGTCTTTTCCTAGCGCTACCTTGCGCACATGCGGGGGAGGGGGTTTTCATTTCATGTGTGGCGGGGTGGCGAAGGGAATGAATAAGGGCAGACAGTATGAATTATGTACATGTGTATATATGTATATGTCTGTGTGTGTATATATATATGTATACGTTGAGATGTATAGGTATGTATATGTGCGCGTGTGGACGTGTATGTATAAACGTGTATATAGGTGGGTTGGGCCATTCTTTTGTCTGTTTCCTTGCACTACCTCACTAATGTGGGAGACAGCGACAAAGTATAACAAATAAAAGATAACATATATATACACATACGTATACATATATATATATATACATGGACATATTCATACTTGCTTGTTTTAATCCATTCTTGATGCCACCCTGCCCCACAGGCAACAGCACAAATGCATGAAGGAAAAGAAAGAGGATATCATATACATTCTCTTTGCTCCCAACGTCAGTGAGGCAACGACAGGAAACAGACAAAGAAAAGCCACATCTGCTCACTCATTCTCTAGCTGTCATGTGTAATACACTAAAACCACAGCTCCTTATCCATATCCAGGTCCCATACACCTTTCCATGGTTTACCCCAGACGCTTCACATACCAACCTGGTTCAGTCCATTGATGGCATGTCGAACCCAGTATACTACCTTGTTCCAATTCACTCTTTTCTGTGCATGCTTTTCACCTTCCTGCATGTTCAGGCTCCAACAGCTCAAATCTTTTTCACTCCATCCTTCCATCTCCAATTTGGTCTCCTCCTGGTTCTCCTTGTTCCTTCCACTGCTGACACATATATTCTCTTTGTCAACCTCTCCTCACTCATTCTTTCCATATGTCCAAACCTCTCTAAACCACACTCATTTTATTCCCACACATCTCTCTTAACCTTTAAGTATTTACTCAATCAAAATCAAATTATTTCACACCACATACTCTCCTCGAACATTTAATTTCCAACACATCCACCCTCCCTCCTCCGCATAACCCTATCTATAGCAAGAGGGTACAACAAACCTTTGCCTATCTTTTCTGTCCCTCAGGGACTCTTCCAGCTTAGGAAAATGCCATCTGAGTTTAGGAACAATCCTATTACCTTTGTATGGTATCTGAAAACTATACTGTCTTCCAGGGTCTCTTGAGAAATACTCTGATGGCCTACTTAGATGATATCATCATAATGTCATATGTTACTCAAAATCTAGCCAAGATTGGGAGGGGCATGTCTTAAGATTAAAATGTCTCCTCTTGACGATAGAACATAAGTTTCTGGAGTATATGGTAATTAATAATTTTTCATTAAGTATAATGAAGAAACAAGAGGAGGATAAGACTTCCCAACACCTAAAACCATGGATGACATATGGCACTTCATGGTTCTTACAGTATTTGCTTAACCCTGCACCTGTGATCTTGCAAAGAAGGCTAATCCTTTGAGAGACAGCTCAAGAAGAATCAAAAGTTTGAAAAAATGATCAGCAGCAAGCTTTTAATCACTTAAAGGAAACCCTTACCTCTACTTCAGTCCTGCACTTCCCAAATTGTTCAGAACCATTTATCCTAACAACTGAAGACTCAGGCAAAGGCCTAAGTGCAGTCCTAATGCAACAAGAACTAGTAAGCCAATCTCCATTGCCTGACTACTTGGCATGGGAATTGGAGGCTTTAACTGTGGTCTGGGCCATAAAACATTTTTCTGATAAAATTCATGTATGCCCTATTCATGTTTTGATGGACCATGTACTAGTGGTGGTACTATCTGGAAGTAAAAACCACATGGGTAAATTAGCTCAGTGGTACTGACATTATACAAGAACATAACCCACTTTGGATTACTTTTGCCATAAAGCAAAAAACAAACACTTTCATATCACAGAGCAGCAACAGTGCATGAATACAATAGTCTTGATATAGAAGTAGCTACCTCTCAGGTACAGGACCCTCAATACAGACCCTTAATATAGTGCAGGAGGTGTTATAAGAGGTTGTAGTAGTGGGGGATGACAGGGTCTGCTGATTGTGGTGGCAGAAGGGATGGCAAAGATGGTGCCAAGGTGGTTGTAAATTTGGTGGTGGTGGTGGAAGCATGAGTGGTGGCAGAAGCTGTGGCATGAGGTGGAAGAGGGGATGGTAAAGACTGAAGAGGTTTTGGCAACAATGGTAACAGGTGGTTGTAGACATGGTGGTAATGGCAAAAGGGGTGGCACAAGTGGTTGTAGAGGTGATGGTGGTGGTTGCAAAAGGTTTGGAAGATGTGGTAGCAGGAGTGGTGGCAGTGTTGGTGGTATAGTTTGGTCCTAAATGTTGCAGCACAGGTGGTTTTAGAACTGGTGATGGATGTAGCTGTGACAAAGCAGGTGGCTGCAGGTTTGAAGGCAAAAATGGTGGAAAAAGGATGGCAAAAACGGTAGAAAAAGTGGTTGTTGCAATGGAGGTAGTGTTAATGGCTGAGATGATGGCAGAAGTGGAGGCAGTGGTGATTGCAAAGTGGGTGGCAGAGGTGGTGGTAGCTACATATGGTGGAAGAAGAGGTGGCAGAGGTGGTGGCAAAAAGTTGATAGCACTAGTGTTGTAGAGGTGATAGAAGTGGCTAAAAAGGAGGTGACAGTGGTGATGACGAAGTGATGCACAGGGAGTAGCAAATGCTGTGGAGGTATGAGTAGTGGTGGTGACACAGGTGATAACAAGATTTATGCTACAGATGGTGGTAGTGGTGGTTTCACAAGGGGTAACTGAAGGAATGGTTAAGGTGGATTGTAGTGGCTGTGACAGACACAGTGTTGGCACAGAGTGGTGGTGCCGGAGGATGGGAGAAACTGTGGCACAGGTGGTTGTGAAGGTGGCAATAGTAGTAGTGGTGGCAAGGATAGTGTACAAGATAGTGGCAGAAGAGGGAATGGCAAAGATGGTGGTAATTGTGGTTGTCCTGGTGTTGGTAGTGGAGATGGTAGAAAGTGTGGGACAAGAGGTGGCAATGGTAGTGACACTGGTGGCTGTAGAAGGATGACAGAGAGGGTGGCAGAGACGGCACATGTGAATGTTGAGGTGATGGTGGTGGTGGCAAAGGGGTTTGCAGAGATGGTTGTAGGGGTTGAAGAGACTGTGGTAGGGGTAGTGGTAGACGTGATAGTAGTGCTGGTGGCAGGGGTCATAGCAGTGATGAAGATAGTGGTGACAGGCATGGTTATGGCAGAAAACATAAGAGGTGATGGTTCAAAAAGTAGGTGGTTCAATGGGTGGTTGCACAGGTGGTGGTTGTGGAGGGGGTAAAGTGGATGACAGAAGTGGTGGAGGATGAACTATTGCCTATTATTTACTGATGAAAGTTGAGGTATTAAGGTGTATGAGTCTAGAATATAATGGAAACCCTTCCAAACATGCCACATTCACTGAACATTTCTATGCATTTCTCCAAGCTGATATCCCTCTCACTTAAGCAGACTTCTCTTTATCCCTCTCACTTAAGCTGACGTCCCTTTTACTTATGTTATGTTGATAACCCTCTAACTTGCTAAAATAACATGTACAATGATATAGTGTAATCAATAAATCCAAATAAGTGCTGGTAGATTAAGCAATCTGCATATCAATTCAAACCACAAAAATGTGTAACCTAGGGCAGGCTAGATCTATAAAGAATAGTCTACCATGAAATACAAGATATACTGCAGTATGTTATAAAGTTAAATAAAACACTGTGAAATATAATGCAATAATGCATGCATTTAGATTATACAAACTAACCAAGACAACATATCAAAATGAAGTGTTTTGTTTTGCCTGAGAGATGTAGTTGTGTGTTGAGTGTTCTTCTAACAAGCATACATTTTTCTTACGCTCAATGCCTTGTTAACGCATAAACAATGTATCATGTACTCCTTTCCAGTTCATAACTCTCCTTTTTGACCTGGAATGAAGACATACTTAGCATATTTTCTAACCAAATCATCTAGGTTTTCCTGTATTTAAAGATAATGACAGTAACTAACCTTTCTTCTGCTGTTGACAGTTTAGGTAACATCTCTACAGCCTCTTGAAATGATGCACTGAAAAAAGCCAAAATTTTTGATAACTGAAAACAGAAATTACCTGTGTGGTGCAGGTAAAGTACAAAGAGTATCCCAACTTTTACAATCAGTGTGTGGGAAAGATATATCAGAGGGCTTATGGACTGAGGACTATAATTTCACATTCAGAAAACTTGTTTATATATTTTTGCAGCTGACCAGGTAGGAAACAAGTAAAGATGCATTTTGTCCCCCCAAAAAGTTTAATGTGTTTACTGACTAGGTGATATGAAGGGAGGTTATGATAAGAATAGAGGGTTTAAAGCAGCAATGATAAGGGGAAACATTTAAATTGGATGAAGAATTGGAGATACACTGGAAAGAATGAGGAAAGTACAAAAATTGTGCTAAAATCAGTAAAGTAAGATAAAACTGTATTTGCACCTACTGAAAGGATTGCTGGGAGGAATGACTGGAGTACTGAATAATTGAAGAAAAAATAGTTTCAAAGAGAACGTTGGCTAACAAACTGGAAACAGGAGAGAGATTTTCTGTACAGATGTGATGCTCTGATGACAGGTACAGAAGAGCAAAATTTGGAAGTTTCTGAGAGATGAAGAATTATTAGAGGTGAACTTGATGGAAAATAGAGTAATGAGCCTAAGTAACATAGGGATCTGATAATTAGCAAGCAAAATTTAACAAGGAAAATTATTTGAATAGGGAACTTAAAACCTGGTGTAATGAGAAGACCAAAGACAACATGAAAGTACATAAAGTGTGACCATTTGTTTCATGCTGCTGAGAATGAGAGTATTGGTAAGTGAGATGAGCACACACTGATGCGTTCAAAGGAAATTTGCTTTGATTACCTTATTTCAAAACAGACAGACTCCTATTAACCCTTGGGATGCATTCCTGGTCATAAAGCTCTAACCCGAAAAATCTCTGAATGGGGCAGTTATAATATAGCTACAATGGAGTACAATATCAATAGCACCAATCCTCACCAATAAGTAATGTGTTAGAGTTTCACCAGGATAATGGTATTAGCAATCATGATGACTGTGCTGATGATAACTGTTCTGAATCAATTTACAAAAATAATCCTTTTCAATAGTCGTTAGTGCATTCAGCTGAATCAGCATAAAATAACCATAATGTGTATGACTTATCACCAGCATTTTTCACATCCAAAGTGTTGCTTTTCCCTGAATACTTACAAAGCCACTGACCCTTGGGTCCTTTTCAGGCTGTTTGTGATATTGGAAGATATCAGAAACTCACAGATCAGTGTGGCAAAAGTTAGAAGGTATACAGATAATTAAAAGAAAATAACCTGCAAATAATGTAAGTTATGATTTGAAGCAAAATAGTTATTAAGTCATTTCTTAAATGATTCTATAGTTCTGCTTTCAACTATTCTAATGGCAAATGTTTTCATATATTAACAATTCCACGGAAGAAAAAGTATTTCACTTTAATTGAGGTAAAACGTTTGCCTATCAGTTTGCATCCATCAATGTGAGTGAAATCAGATGAATCAAGTCTTAAATAACTTAATAGATCAAGATTATCAAAGCCTTTGATAATTTCAAATACTTGTAATAGATCACTTCTTAGTTTTCTCTTTTCTAAGCAAAACAGATTCAAATCTTCTCAGACCAGGAATCATCACAGTACCTTATAGCTGCATTCTCTCCAATCTGTCTGTCTTTCTTTCAGGTGGGGTGACCAAAGCTGATGGGGACGAACCAATGAAATATACAGAGTAAGGACGATTTCCCTGGACTTAAATCTAAAGGCCATGATTCCATGCACTGCCATGTCTGCTCCCAGGTATCTAAAACACTTCTTTTCCTCCAAATTTTCTCCATTCAAACTCACATCCCAACTAAACGGTTCCTTAACCCAGCTAAAACAAATAATCTTGCTTTTATTCACATTTACTCTCAACTTCTTCCCTTCACACTCTCTTCCAAACTCAGTCACAAACTTTTGCAGTTTCTTGTTCAAATCTGTCACCAGTAGTGTATCATCAGCAAACAACTGACTCACTTCCTAGGCCCTCTCATACCCCTCAAATTGCATACACACCCCTCTCTCCAAGACACTCACATTTACCTCCCTCAATATCCCATCCATAAACAAACTGAAAGACCATGGTGTTATCACACACACCAACTGCAAACCAGTCTTCACTGAGAACCATTCATTCCCCTCTCTTCCTCTTCATACCAATGCCTTACACACACACACACACACACACACATATATACATGTTTACCAAATGGCGTCCTAGCTTCGTCTCTTTGATGTATATCAACTGACTGTTATATTTCTCTCGTGTCTCCCCTGATGATGTGATTATTACACGAAAGTGCACTTGGGAACTTTTTGTGTTTCATTTTCCCCGTGGACTCATAGGAATATCTTGATCACCCACAAAATTGTGATCCTTTCCAACATATATATATATCTATTTATTTATTTATCTTGCTTTGTCGCTGTCTCCCGCGTTTGCGAGGTAGCGCAAGGAAACAGATGAAAGAAATGGCCCAACCCACCCCCATACACATGTATATACATACACATCCACACACGCAAATATACATACCTATACATCTAAATGTACACATATATATACACATACAGACACATACATATATACCCATGCACACGCTTCACACTGTCTGCCTTTATTCATTCCCATCGCCACCTCGCCACACATGGAATACCATCCCCTCCCCCCTTATGTGTGCGAGGTAGCGCTAGGAAAAGACAAAGGCCCCATTTGTTCACACTCAGTCTCTAGCTGTCATGCAATAATGCCCAAAACCACAGCTCCCTTTCCACATCCAGGCCCCACACAACTTTCCATGGTTTACCCCAGACGCTTCACATGCCCTGATTCAATCCACTGACAGCACGTCAACCCTGGTATACCACATCGATCCAATTCACTCTATTCCTTGCCTGCCTTTCACCCTCCTGCATGTTCAGGCCCCGATCACTCAAAATCTTTTTCACTCCATCTTTCCACCTCCAATTTGGTCTCCCACTTCTCCTCGTTCCCTCCACCTCCGACACATATATCCTCTTGGTCAATCTTTCCTCACTCATTCTCTCCATGTGCCCAAACCATTTCAAAACACCCTCTTCTGCTCTCTCAACCACGCTCTTTTTATTTCCACACATCTCTCTTACCCTTACATTACTTACTCGATCAAACCACCTCACACCACATATTATCCTCAAACATTTCATTTCCAACACATCCACCCTTCTTCATACAACCCAATCTATAGCCCGTGCCTTGCAGCCATATAACATTGTTGGAATTACTATTCCTTCAAAGATATCCGTTTTTGCCTCCCAGAGCCTTCGCCCCCTACCCCACCCTGTGACTCACTTCTGCTTCCATGGTTCCATCCACTGCCAGATCCACTCCCAGATATCTAAAACACTTCACTTCCTCCAATGTTTCTCCATTCAAACTTGCATCCCAATTAACTTGTCCCTCAACCCCACTGAACCTAATAACCTTGCTCTTATTCACATTTACTCTCAACTTTCTCCTTCCACACATTTTTCCAAACTCAGTCACCAACCTATGCAGTTTCTCACACGAATCGCAGTTTCCCACGTCAGCAAAGTAGCACCACAAAACAGACAAAGAATGGCCCATCCACTCATATACACACACATATATATATACATAAACATCCATACACTCATATATATATATATACATCAACATATACATACACATACACAGACATATACTATTTATCTATTTATTATAATTTGTTGCTGTCTCCTGCATTAGCGAGGTAGCGCAAGGAAACAGATGAAAGAATTGCCCAACCCACCAACATACACATGTATATACATACACATCCACACATGCACATATACATACCTATACATCTCAACGTATACATATATATATACACACAGACATATACATACACACACACGTACATAATTCACACTGTGTGCCCTTATTCATTCCTGTTGCCACCTAGCCACACATGAAATGACAACCCCCTCCCCCACATGTGTGCAAGGTAGCACTAGGAAAAGACAACATGGGCCACATTCGTTCACATTCAGTGCATGTATTATGCACCGAAACCACAGCTCCCTTTCCACATCCAGCCCCCACAAAACTTTCCATGGTTTACCCCAGACGCTTCACATGCCCTGGTTCAATCCATTGACAGCACGTTGACCCCGGTATACCACATCGTTCCAATTCACTCTATTCCTTGCCTGCCTTTCACCCTCCTGCATGTTCAGGCCCCGATCACTCAGAATATTTTTCACTCCATCTTTCCACCTCCAATTTGGTCTCCCACTTCTCCTCATTCCCTCCACCTCTGAAACATATATCCTCTTTGTCAATCTTTCCTCACTCATTCTCTCTATGTGACCAAACCATTTCAAAACGCCCTCTTCTGCTTTCTTAACCACACTCTTTTTATTACCACACATCTCTTACCCTTTCATTACTTATTCGATCAAACCACCTCACACCACATATTGTCCTCACACATTTCATTTCTAACACATCCACCTTCCTCCGCACAACCCTATCTATAACCCATGCCTTGCAACCATATAACATCATCGGAACCACTATTCCTGCAAACATACCCATTTCTACTCTCCGAGATAACCTTCTCACCTCCCACACATTCTTTAATGCTCCCAGACCCTTCGCCCCCTCCCCCACCCTATGATTCACTTCCGCTTCCATGGTTCCATCCACTGCCAAATCCACTCCCAGATATCTAAAACACTTCACTTCCTCCAGTTTTTCTCCATTCAAACTTACCTCCCAATTGACTTGTCCCTCAACCCTACTGTACTTAATAACCTTGCTCTTATTCACATTTACTCTCAGCTTTCTTCTTTCACACACTTTACCAAACTCAGTCACCAGGTTCTGCAGTTTCTCACCTGAATCAGCCACCAGCGCTGTATCATCAGCGAACAACAACTGATTCACTTTCCAAGTTCTCTCATCCACCACAGACTGCATACTTGCCCCTCTTTCCAAAACTCTTGTATTCACCTCCCTAACAACCCCATCCATAAACAAATTAAACAACCATGGAGGCATCACGCACCCCTGCCGCAAGCCAACAGTCACTGAGAACCAATCACTTTCCTCTCTTCCTATGCTTCTAACAACTTGCCTCCCACACCTTATATTCTTAATACCTTCCACAGAGCATCTCTATCAACTCTATCATATGCCCTCTAGAGATCCATACATGCTACATGCAAATCCATTTGCTCTTCTAAGTATACATATACATATATACAAAACTCTTTCCAAAACTCTTGTATTCACCTCCCTAACAACCCCATCCATAAACAAATTAAACAACCATGGAGGCATCACGCACCCCTGCCGCAAGCCAACAGTCACTGAGAACCTGGGGATAGGGGATTAAGAATACTTCCCACGTATTCCCTGCGTGTCGTAGAAGGCGACTAAAAGGGGAGGGAGCGGGGGGCTGGAAATCCTCCCCTCTCGTTTTTTTTTTTTTTTTTTTTTTTTTCCAAAAGAAGGAACAGAGAATTGGGCCAGGTGAGGGTATTCCCTCAAAGGCCCAGTCCTCTGTTCTTAACGCTACCTCGCTAATGCGGGAAATGGCGAATAGTTTGAAAGAAAGAATATACATATACATATAGACATATATATGCCTGCCTTCATCCATTCCTGTTGCTACTCCGCCTCAAAGGAAACAGCATTGCCACCCCCTGCTTCAGCAAGGTACCACCAGGAAAACAGGGGTATATCATATATGATATCTTCTATATCTATGTTCATCTGTGTGAAGATAAGATCTAAGATCTAATAATGAGGGTAAATCTTGGACATACTCTACAAACATATCCCCATGATTCCCTGCCACCATGAGAATCCAAATCTCACCAATCTGTCACCTTATAAATTCAATCTCCAGGTAGTAGCTTGTAGGCAGCCAATGACCAGGGAAGTATTTTACCAGTACTACCCATCTGGGTATCAGGAGGGTTAGTGACATTTGCTTCGTGAGCTAGCACTTTAGTGGTTGTCAAGTTGTACTCCTCTGACCCAGACAGCTGTCTTTTCTTTCTACATCACTATACATGTGGACTACTAGCATTCTGTCCACACTTGACAACACTCAACCCACACAGCTCTTTCTTCATAGCTCAAGATTTTCCTACAGTGAGCACTATGGCAAAATGGTAGGATCATTTAGGCAGGATTATTGGGTAGAAGCATTAGGTAGAAGTAGTAGGTAGGACCATTACGACAGAAGCAGTCATTAGGAACATTAGGTGGGATCCTTTGCAAATACTGCGCTAGACTTACATTTTGCCAGTGGCCTGTTAAGGGTGAGGCACTTAAGGCTAAGAAGCAGCACTGGAGTTCTTTAGTTATGGAAACTCTGGCTCCATGGCCACCCCTTTGAGGGAGTTCCATTTGGAATGTGGCAGACATATAGATAGATAGATCAGCACCCTACCTTCTCTGAGAAGTGTGTGAGTTCCTGCTTCTTGTACCATCCTAATTGCCTATTAGTTTGTTGTTATTCTTTTATATTTGTACTGCATCATAAAAACTCTTTTGATGATTATATATCAATAACACAACAATGGATTTCTTTCCTACAGTCAACCTTCCCATTTTGTATTGTCTGCATGGGCATTAACTACTGTTTCTTGCTTAAGATTATCTCTCATTTTGAGATGTAAACCACCTCCTCCTTTATCTTATCTTTCACTCCATAACATCATGTATCCCTAAAGGAAAGAGGTGAGATCTTATCTCTTTAATAAGCTCTGTTTCCACAACTCCAACATTAACAGGTGCATTTTTCCTTAAATGATCCTTAAATTCCAAGTACAACTAATTCCAGGTACTACTAATCTGTCAATGCTTGTATGCAATACTCTTAGCCTCCCACTGCCACTGTCTACCATTCCTGACCTTTCCGCAGCTCTGGCAAGAGTGGTCTGTCCTCTTGCCTCATACGGTATCTTCTGTTTTTTGCCTTCTGCACAGTCTTTGATATATCCCTCTCTTCCCTTGGTCTATCATGCTTTATGAATACGCTACTGACATATACCTTCTTTTTTAGTCTCTTAGCATGTTTTAGTACCTCCTGGTTAGATAATTTCAAATTGAACATAATCAAAATTGGTTGTTCCTTCATGCGTTGACAGTAACCACCAATTCTTCTTCTCTCATTTATCATCGAGACCACATTTGGAATTCTATTGCCTCTAGTAACCCTTTCATGAGCATTTCTTTCCTCTTTATTTGGTGTGTGGTCTTGCACTAGTCCAAAAACAATCAAAGAGTTAGGCTGCTGAGCTCTTTGTTAACTAATCTTTCTAACCTCAGTGCCATCCATGTTGTAGCTAAGTCCATCAAATTTGGTTCATGAACCTCTATGCCCCTGGCTTTCTCTGTAATTTTCTTTTTGCTAACAGGCACTGATTCTGCATTCTTTGAGCCTTTTTAAAATTCTAATCTAATTTGCTGATTGTTCTCTCTCTAACAGTACGTTTAATTCTATCTACAGCATTAGTGTCCCCAGATTCCTGTCCCACTGCATCAATCAACATACTCTGGGTCTCTTGCCCAGCCTGTAACCCTGCACCTCCCTCCCAACTATTTTCATCATTATATGTACACAATGTTATGGGCATTTCTTCTTGTTGAACATGCTCCAGGGTATTTATATAGCCACTCCCAACCTCCTCTGCTCTTCAATTGTTCTTTTGTTTAAATGCTTTATAAACCCCCTCAAATGAATGGCAATCTGTGCTCATGATCATTTATCTTAATTCTTAATTCCTTGAGTTTGTCTCTCATGACACCTATCATGTTCTTTAAACTAATTTTTGAATTTCTGTGCTTCCATCTGTAATTGCATCAATCTCCGATCCTGGTTGTTTGTTATTTTAACAAACATCAATCTTTGTTCTTTACTGATGTATGTTTTATTCCTCTTGCTTCCTTTTACTGGTTCTTGTCACAATTGCAAGGTTTTGATTTTCCTTTTTTCATACTGTTCGCCATTTCCCACGTTAGCAAGGTAGCGTTAAGAACAGAGGACTGGGCCTTTGAGGAAATATGGCCCCCTTCTCTGTTCCTTCTTTTGGAAAATTAAAGGTCTTGATATTCTTCCTTATCTAAATCCCTTTCTGGCTCATATGGTGACAAAGTTTGGGAGTGTATAGGAGAATGTTATGGTAAATGTGAGCCAAATTAAGGTGATGATAAAAAAAGGGGGGATTACGGCATGATACTTTGAATGCAAGTTTGAATGGGGAGTACCTGGAGGAAGTGGAGTGCTTTTGGTAACCAAGAGTGGATATGACAGCAAATGGATCCATGAGGCTGAATATGTTATGGGGCAAAAGAAAGGGCTAAAGCCTTGGGATATCAAAGAGCCTATGAAAAAAGGGGCACTGTATGTAATGGCAAAGACGAGTTTGTTTGAAGGTGCAGCAGTCACAATAAGTAGTATGCAAAAGAAAGGATGAAAGTCAATAGGCTGGATGTGTAGTGTGAGGTAGGATGATTGTGTAGGGAACGACAGTACAAGAAAGATGAGTGGTGGCAAGCGCAGTCTGGTTGAATAGTTGACCAGGGCATGATAAAATGGTTTGGATGTATGGAAAAGCATCTGGTGTAAACTATGGAAAGGTCTGTGGAGTCTGTTTATGGACTGGGAGCTGTGGTTTCAGTTTGAGAATGGATGTGAGCAGAGGCTGCCTTTCTTCATTTGTCCCTGGTGCTGTCTCAATAATGTGGGAAATAGCAATCAAGTATAAGAAAAAAATATGGAGAAGATGAGCAAACAACATCAATGTATAAGAAGTGGGAATAAAGTGAAGGAGTAGACTGAAAAGGAGATGGTAGAATGGAGTAAAGGAAGGACCGGGGTATCAGGGCCTAAACATTCAGGAGGCCGATGGGCATGCATGCAATAGAATGAATTGGTTGGTGGTGATATATGGAAAGCAACATCCACTAGTAGTCTGAATTGGGGATTATGAGGCAGTCAAGATAAACCAGTGCAGTTTTAGTCTCTGGAGCTTGGCTGTGGATGGTAGGCTCTGGTCTTTGTACTTAACACAAGAGAGACAAGGACTGAATATATGCAAATGAGGTCATTGTTCATTTGTTCCTCAAGCTGCATCATTAAGGTGGGACAGGCAATTAGGTATTTAGAAAAATAAATCTCTTTCTCCTAACTCATCTTATTTGCCCTTCACAATGCATGCAGAAACCCAAATACAACTCTTCTACGAACCACAGTTATAGGGCAAATGAATGGTTCTAGTATCTAATCACTTACCATTTTCTTTTTCTTTCTCATGAAATCAATATTATGAACTTAACCTGAATGAACTTAAATTTCAAGTACCTTATGGAATAAGAAACCAGCTGTTGCAATAATAAATAAAAATCATGGAATTACCCTTTCACTTGTTTGACCTACTAGTGTCAGTCTATAATGTACATAACTAAACTACATTCACATTCATTTGAATAGAGGAAAATAAAGGAAAGATATTGTCTTTCAATGATGTTAACCTACAGCAAGTTCACCAATGACAGTCAACTTTCTTTTGCAATTCATTAAGCGAAAAATGTGATTAAAACATTTTTCTGGAGTATGATAAATTTACATAACAAAATAACTCTATTTTTTAAGAATCTTTGCAATACAGGGTGCAGACATGATCTGTATTCACCTGGCATTTGAAGAAGTATGAATCTGTAAGACAGTTGTGAGAGCAGCCAAATCTACATGTGCCTGAAGTGCACCACATTTTGACCACTGACTAACACAAGCAATAAGGCGAGACATCTCTTCTCCAACTCCATCAACTACTCGACCAACAAGTCCTCCAACTAGTCCTGGCCATACACCTACAACCTGTAAATAGAAAAAATTCTTTTTAACATAACCATGGGTCATCAGAATTTTTTTATTAATATGAAATTTGCTTTCATGCTTGGTAGGTAGTAGGTAGTAGGCAGCCACTGCCAGGGAGGTATATTACCAGTACCACACGCCTAGGTACAGGGGGTTAGTAATGGATGCACAGTAGGCCAAGACTTCTGTGGTTTTCAAGCTGCATTCCCCTGACTCAGGTAGATGTCTTTTCTTTCTGTCATACCCACATGTGGAATGCTCACATTCTGTCCACAAACATACAATTTCTCCCGTTATCACACATAAATCTTGACAACACTTAATCTACACAACTCATTAATTGTAACTAGCTTTTTCCTGGGTGAATGCTAAGCACTAGCCTTGTATTTGTGGAAAATGGGAGAAGCAATATATAGAAGTAGTAGATAGGAACATTAGACAAGAGCTTTAGACAGAAACATTAGGTAGAAATAGTAGCTAGGAACATTAGGTGGAGGCCTCTGAAAACACTATACTAAGTGGCTTGTTAAGAGTTATGGAAACTCTTTTGCTGTGGCTACCCCCTTGAGGAAGTTCCCATAGGGTACAGGTATCAGAAATATAGATGGATAGCTTTCATCATCTACACAATGAAACCATTTGGCAACTAAGGGTATGATGCTGGAAAGAAGTTTGATTTCAAAGAACTCTAGGAAGAGATCACTCAACATGGCAGTAAGAGAATATGCCACTGCTATGCTGAATCTCTGTAGATAGTACTCATTACTGAAAACAAACTTGCAATCCTTGATGCAATGCTTTATTAATTTGATGACTATAGCTAGAAGCAAGGTAGAATATGTTTATTCATTTTACTTATAATCAACCCACGGCTAATTTCTAAAGGCCCCTGTAACTTAATGCTGCACTTACAACAGCAGGGAAGTGGACCCATCTGGAGTGTAAAGTTCTTTTATGAGACTACACTCTTAATGATATAGACTTGCTAAAGGTGACTTTTCACTTGCATTGTAACCTCTTGCAGGTGGAGCCCTGCAACACCAGAGAAAGTACTTACACACACACACACACACACACACTCAGGAAGCTGGCCACATCCACCAGTCTGGACCAGAGGTCTCAAGATGTTGTGATGTATGTGCATCTACATGCAGACAATGCAGTGAAATTTAGTTGTAAGTACTCAGTGTCTTCTGTATGGTAGTTGCACCATGAGCATGAAGGGTCTTGGGATATGGTGAAACGATGTTTGTAGTACTTTAGTGATGAGTGATGTCCAGAGCACAAGCAAAAGAGTGTGACTCATGTTTGTGTGGGGAGTGTGGTTTCTGATGGATGCATGTCTGGTGGGATGGAGTTTACGACTGAGTTGAGGAGACGGATCTTTAATGCTTGATAGGCTATTTTAACTTGTATGTGTTTTGTCAGTGTTATATTTGCTGGGGGGCAAGGGGATCTGTGAATACAGGCTGCTGAAATGTGAGGGAGGTGTAATCTTTATATCTCTACTTGGGGGGTTGGTGTTTAGTCATGAAGTGATCTGGGTAGTGTCGTTGCATAGAACTGCTTGCTAAGCTTGATGAGGTGGGATTGCATCAGCAAGATCTTTGTTTTGTGGCCTAAGTGTTAAGTTTGTGGTTGCTTGGTAGTCAGTAATTGTTCTGAGGGCTCTACTCTGTGTTTCCTATATTTGCTTTTGAAAGGGTGAAGACCAGACATATAAGGCATAGTTTGGAGTGGAGAGGATGAATTGTTTGTAGAGGATGCTAAGGGACTCTTTTTCTTGTGTTGCTTTTGTGTAGTTTTTGATGTTGGGTGTCACAATCAACTGAGTGTTGTATGTGATCCTCATAATGGTTGGTATTTTGTTTAGTGGACGTGACTGGAGAGTGTGAGCTGGATTAGTGTCAGTCTGAGATTTAGAGTGTCTGAAGTCCTCTGTGGAGATGCAATGCAGATTTTCTTTTTCTTTACATGTCCACATCCTATATTCCTTATGCTGTACACATCTCTTACTCATAAGAACTACTTCCCAAAATATCTCCCAGTCCTAATCTACTCCCCTAGTTTTGTTCACTCAACCTTTGCCTTCTTCATCCGATCTCACCTGGTATTTCTTTACACAAACCTCCTTCTAAGGTCACTCACTTTCACCATGCTCTTCCCATGCATATGATTTCCTCTTTTCCTAAAACCTCTACAGACCTTCACCCTCATCTCCATCATGTAATGACTGGGTATCTCACTAACTACCCCTCTAAGCATATCACATCCAAGTGGCTCTCTTTTGCATGCCAATCAGTGAGAAAGTAATCAAATAATGCCAACTTACCTAAACCCCACTCATCCACATATACTTATGTAAGTCTCTCTTTTGAACCCAGGTATTCCCAATCATCAGTCCTTTTTCAACATAAAACTCCACAAGCTGTTCTCCATTTACATTCATAATGAGTAACCCATGGCCCCCAGTTATACCACTGATTGCCTATTCACCCATTCTCACACTCAAATCACACATCATTAATCATAACTGTTGACATATTCACTCAGCCCCTCCCAATATGCTTGCCTGTCTTCCTCACTCCTCTCATTAACAGGTATAATCATCGAACTCTCAAACTCCACTTTCATTCTTATCCACATCAGTCTGGGGCTCACTTCCTTAAACTCTTTCACATATTCCCATATCTCCTTTGGCAGAAGTGTCACCCTCTCCTTTGCTTTTACCCGAACAGTAACCCCTAACTTTATTCCTAAGACATTCCTATGTCATTCTTCCCTCATCCCTTGTTCCTAGTTTCACTCAGAGCTAAGACATCCAGGTTCCTCCACTCAAATATACAACTTATCTCTTTCTTCTTCTCATCCTGGTTACATCCATGCACTTCAAACACCTCGCATGAGCCTTTGAGGAGGATGAGAATTCCTTGCCTGGCTTCCTCAGTTCCATCTTTTGGAAGTTGAAATAAAAGAATGGGAGTTTTCTGCCCCTTCTAGTCACCTTCTATGACATACACAGATAAGTACAATAGAGAAAGATAATTATCCAAGAAGTGTGGAAAAGCTGAGAAAAAGCAGAGGGCCAATAAAGAGAAATGTCCTACATGTTCTGGGGTTCCAAAAATAATGAGGTGGCCATAATGTCCAGCAGTCAGCCAGTGGGATGATGACATCATTGCTAGGTGGGGATTACTGATTAATAAAGCTAGGATACTACACCTGACTGGATGGTTAACAAAGGGTGAAGGACCAATAAATGGCTAAAGGGTAAAGGATTCTGACCTTTGAGGATTAAAAAAAAGATCTCTCAGCTTGTGGGACAGATTAACCCTGGAAAGAAGAAATGAAGAAATTAATCAGAGCTCCAGAGGTGTCTGTAGACATAACTCTTAAAGGTAGAAAAGTTATAGGATGAGGGGAAGGTGAAAGAAGCTTCAACATTTGAAAAAGGAGGTATTGTAATGGTCAATCCTTGTGAAGCTGTTATCCATACAAAAACTATGGATTGCAGAAGCCAGCACATGTAAAGGGTCTAGACCTTGGAGGCATGGACTCATGCAAACAGATAATGAGAGTAGTGGCTCAAATGATACCTGTAGGGCAAGTAAAGTACAGCAACATCAAGATGGACAGAGAGGGTTGGAGAAGTGATGGAATTAAGGAATCAGCTGAAAGTCTCTAAAGGGAAACTTTTTGCCAAAATTTACTTCTCTTATAGCTCTCTCAAATTACCAACCAAAAGACTCTACACATATTTTGACTGATATAACAAGTCTTTTTCTTTAGAAACAAAAAACTATGATAAACTTTGGCTCATAAAACTCATCCTGCAAACTTATGTAGAATGTGTGATCTAGAACATGAAAATCTTGATTTAGATGGATGACTAAAATAATATATCCAGAAATAAGAATGAACAATAACTATAATAAGGAATTTGCCCGCTTTTACATTCAAACAGCAGTAACTTTTTTCCTTACCTCAGCATGAACATGTGTTATATTAATGAGAATCTCTTTAACATAGGTGCGGACATCTGTGGGAGGGTGGTCCACCTTGCCCCAGTCATAGTGACCAAGATACATAGACCTTTCTATCATACCTGTCAAGATCAAAGAATAACTATATCACTTAAATTATTCAGAAAAAACTACCATATACATATATTTTGTTTTTCATATATATCGCCATTTCCTGCATTAGCAAGGTAGCATTAAGAACAGAGGAGTGAACCTCGCTTCGCCACCTTCTCTGTTCCTTATGGAAAAGTAAAAACTGGAGGGTAGGATTTCCAGCCCCCAGCTCCCTCCCCTTTTAGTCACCTTTTACGACATGCAGGGAATATGTGGGAAGTATTCTTTCTCCCTTATCCTAAGGGATATACATATATATCAGCACTGGTGGCTGATTCGGGTGAAAAACTGCAGAAGCTGGTGACTGAGTTTGGTAAAGTGTGTGAAAGAAGAAAGCTGAGAGTAAATGTGAATAAGAGCAAGGTTATTAGGTACAGTAGGGTTGAGGGACAAGTGGATTTGGATGGAGCCACGGAAGAGAGAGAGAGAGAGAGAGAGAGAGAGGGAGAGGGAGAGAGAGAGAGAGAGAGAGAGAGAGAGAGAGAGAGGAGAGAGAGACAGAGAGACAGAGAGACAGAGATAGGTAGTATGTTTGAGGAAAGGAACCTGGATGTTTTGGCTCTGAGTGAAACGAAGCTCAAGGGTAAAGGGGAAGAGTGGTTTGGAAATGTCTTGGGAGTAAAGTCAGGGGTTAGCAAGAGGACAAGAGCAAGGGAAGGAGTAGCACTACTCCTGAAACAGGAGTTGTGGGAGTATGTGATAGAATGTAAGAAAGTAAATTCTAGATTAATATGGGTAAAACTGAAAGTTGATGGAGAGAGATGGGTGATTATTGGTGCATATGCACCTGGGCATGAGAAGAAAGATCATGAGAGGCAAGTATTTTGGGAGCAGCTGAATGAGTGTGTTAGTGGTTTTGATGCACAAGACCTGGTTATAGTGATGGGTGATTTGAATGCAAAGGTGAGTAATGTGGCAGTTGAGGGAATAATTGGTATACATGGGGTGTTCAGTGTTGTAAAAGGAAATGGTGAGGAGCTTGTAGATTTATGTGCTGAAAAAGGACTGGTGATTGGGAATACCTGGTTTAAAAAGCGAGATATACATAAGTATACATATGTAAGAATATATGGTGTGGGAGGCAAGTTGTTAGAAGCAGTGAAAAGTTTATATCGAGGATGTAAGGCATGTGTACGTGTAGGAAGAGAGGAAAGTGATTGGTTCTCAGTGAACGTAGGTTTGCGGCAAGGGTGTGTGATGTCTCCATGGTTGTTTAATTTGTTTATGGATGGGGTTGTTAGGGAGGTGAATGCAAGAGTTTTGGAAAGAGGGGCAAGTATGAAGTCTGTTGTGGATGAGAGAGCTTGGGAAGTGAGTCAGTTGTTGTTCACTGATGATACAGCGCTGGTGGCTGATTCATGTGAGAAACTGCAGAAGCTGGTGACTGAGTTTGGCAAAGTGTGTGAAAGAAGAAAGTTAAGAGTAAATGTGAATAAGAGCAAGGTTATTAGGTACAGTAGGGTTGAGGGTCAAGTCAATTGGGAGGTAAGTTTGAATGGAGAAAAACTGGAGGAAGTAAAGTGTTTTAGATATCTGGGAGTGGATCTGGCAGCGGATGGAACCATGGAAGCGGAAGTGGATCATAGGGTGGGGGAGGGGGCGAAAATTCTGGGGGCCTTGAAGAATGTGTGGAAGTCGAGAACATTATCTCGGAAAGCAAAAATGGGTATGTTTGAAGGAATAGTGGTTCCAACAATGTTGTATGGCTGTGAGGTGTGGGCTATGGATACAGTTGTGCGCAGGAGGGTAGATGTGCTGGAAATGAGATGTTTGAGGACAATGTGTGGTGTGAGGTGGTTTGATCGAGTAAGTAATGTAAGGATAAGGGAGATGTGTGGAAATAAAAAGAGCGTGGTTGAGAAAGCAGAAGTGGGTGTTTTGAAATGGTTTGGGCACATGTAGAGAATGAGTGAGGAAAGATTGACCAAGAGGATATATGTGTCGGAGGTGGAGGGAACGAGGAGAAGTGGGAGACCAAATTGGAGGTGGAAAGATGGAGTGAAAAAGATTTTGTGTGATCGGGGCCTGAACATGCAGGAGGGTGAAAGGCGGGCTAGAAATAGAGTGAATTGGATCGATGTGGTATACCGGGGTTGACGTGCTGTCAGTGGATTGAATCAAGGCATGTGAAGCATCTAGGGTAAACCATGGAAAGTTGTGTGGGGCCTGGACGTGGAAAGGGAGCTGTGGTTTCGGGCATTATTTCATGACAGCTAGAGACTGAGTGTGAACGAATGGGGCCTTTGTTGTCTTTTCCTAGTGCTACCTCGCACACATGAGGGGGGAATGGGATGGTATTCCATGTGTGGCGAGGTGGCGATGGGAATGAATAAAGGCAGACAGTGTGAATTGTGTGCAAGGGTATATATGTATGTGTCTGTGTGTGTATATATATGTGTACATTGAGATGTATAGGTATGTATATTTGCGTGTGTGGACGTGTATGTATATACATTGTGTATGGGGGTGGGTTGGGCCATTTCTTTCGTCTGTTTCCTTGGGCTACCTCGCAAACGTGGGAGACAGCGACAAAGCAAAATAAATAAATAAATAAACATATGTAAGAAGGAGAGATGGCCAGAGAGCGTTATTGGATTATGTGTTAATTGACAGGCGCGCGAAAGAGAGACTTTTGGATGTTAATGTGCTGAGAGGTGCAACTGGAGGGATGTCTGATCATTATCTTGTGGAGGCGAGGGCGAAGATTTGTATGGGTTTTCAGAAAAGAGGAGAGAATGTTGGGGTGAAGAGGGTGGTGAGAGTAAGTGAGCTTGGGAAGGAGACTTGTGAGAGGAAGTACCAGGAGAGACTGAGTACAGAATGGAAAAAGGTGAGAACAAAGGAGGTAAGGGGAGTGGGGGAGGAATGGGATGTATTTAGGGAATCAGTGATGGCTTGCGCAGAAGATGCTTGTGGCATGAGAAGCGTGGGAGGTGGGTTGATTAGAAAGGGTAGTGAGTGGTGGGATGAAGAAGTAAGATTATTAGTGAAAGAGAAGAGAGGCATTTGGACGATTTTTGCAAGGAAACAATGCAAATGAGTGGGAGACGTATAAAAGATAGAGACAGGTCAAGAGAAAGGTGCAAGAGGTGAAAAAGAGGGCAAATGAGAGTTGGGGTGAGAGAGTATCATTAAATTTTAGGGAGAATAAAAAGATATTCTGGAAGGAGGTAAATAAAGTGCGTAAGACAAGGGAGCAAATGGGAACTTCAGTGAAGGGCGCAAATGGGGAGGTGATAACAAGTAGTGATGATGTGAGAAGGAGATGGAGTGAGTATTTTGAAGGTTTGTTGAATGTGTTTGATGATACAGTGGCAGATATAGGGTGTTTTGGTCGAGATGGTGTGCAAAGTGAGAGGGTTAGGGAAAATGATTCGGTAAACAGAGAAGAGGTAGTAAAAGCTTTGTGGAAGATGAAAGCCGGCAAGGCAGCAGGTTTGGATGGTATTGCGGTGGAATTTATTAAAAAAGGGGGTGGCTGTATTATTGACTGGTTGGTAAGGTTATTTAATGTATGTATGACTCATGGTGAGGTGCCTGAGGATTGGCGGAATGCATGCATAGTGCCACTGTACAAAGGCAAAGGGGATAAGAGTGAGTGCTCAAATTTCAGGGGTATAAGTTTGTTGAGTATTCCTGGTAAATTATATGGGAGGGTATTGATTGAGAGGGTGGAGGCATGTACACAGCATCAGATTGGGGAAGAGCAGTGTGGTTTCAGAAGTGGTAGAGGATGTGTGGATCAGGTGTTTGCTTTGAAGAATGTATGTGAGAAATACTTAGAAAAGCAAATGGATTTGTATGTAGCATTTATGGATCTGGAGAAGGCATATGATAGAGTTGATAGAGATGCTCTGTGGAAGGTATTAAGAATATATGGTGTGGGAAGCAAGTTGTTTGAAGCAGTGAAAAGTTTTTATCGAGGATGTAAGGCATGTGTACGTGTAGGAAGAGAGGAAAGTGATTGGTTCTCAGTGAATATAGGTTTGCGGCAGGGGTGTGTGATTTCTCCATGGTTGTTTAATTTGTTTATGGATGGGGTTGTTAGGGAGGTGAATGCAAGAGTTTTGTAAAGAGGGGCAAGTATGAAGTCTATTGTGGATGAGAGAGCTTGGGAAGTGAGTCAGTTGTTGTTTGCTGATGATACAGCGCTGGTGGCTGATTCATGTGAGAAACTGCAGAAGCTGGTGACTGAGTTTGGTATAGTGTGTGAAAGAAGAAAGTTAAGAGTAAATGTGAATAAGAGCAAGGTTATTAGGTACAGTAGGGTTGAGGGTCAAGTCAATTGGGAGGTAAGTTTGAATGGAGAAAAACTGGAGGAAGTAAAGTGTTTCAGATATCTGGGAGTGGATCTGGCAGCGGATGGAACCATGGAAGCGGAAGCGGATCATAGGGTGGGGGAGGGGGCGAAAATCCTGGGAGCCTTGAAGAATGTGTGGAAGTCGAGAACATTATCTCGGGAAGCAAAAATGGCTATGTTTGAAGGAATAGTGGTTCCAACAATGTTGTATGGTTGCGAGGCGTGGGCTATGGATAGAGTCGTGCACAGGAGGGTGGATGTGCTGGAAATGAGATGTTTGAGGACAATGTGTGGTGTGAGGTGGTTTGATCGAGTAAGTAACGTAAGGGTAAGAGAGATGTGTGGAAATAAAAAGAGCATGGTTGAGAGAGCAGAAGAGGGTGTTTTGAAATGGTTTGGTCACATGGAGAGAATGAGTGAGGAAAGATTGGCCAAGAGGATATATGTGTTGGAGGTGGAGGGAACGAGGAGAAGTGGGAGACCAAATTGGAGGTGGAAAGATGGAGTGAAAAAGATTTTTGTGTGATCGGGGCCTGAACATGCAGGAGGGTGAAAGGAGGGCAAGGAATAGAGTGAATTGGATCAATGTGGTATACCGGGGTTGACGTGCTGTCAGTGGATTGAATCAGGGCATGTGAAGCGTCTGGGGTAAACCATGGAAAGCTGTGTAGGTATGTATATTTGCGTGTGAGGACGTGTATGTATATACATGTGTATGGGGGTGGGTTGGGCCGTTTCTTTCGTCTGTTTCCTTGCGCTACCTCGCAAACACAGGAGACAGCGACAAAGCAAAAAAAAAAAAAAAAATATATATATATGTATATATATATAAGTGGTACACGATGTGTGGATCAGGTGTTTCCTCTGAAGAATGTATGTGAGATATACTTAGAGAAACAGAGGGATTTGTATGTAGCATTTATGGATCTGAAGAAGGCATATGATAGAGTTGATAGAGATCCTTTGTGGAAGGTATTAACAGTATATAGTGTGGGAAGTAAGTCGCTAGAAGCAGTGAAAAGTTTATATCAAGGATGTAAGGCATGTGTAAGAGTAGGAAGAGAGGAAAGTGACTGGATCCCAATGAAGGTCGGTTTGCAGCAAGGGTGCGTGATGTCTCCATGTTTGTTTAATTTGTTTATGGATGGGGTTGTTAGGGAGGTGAATGCAAGAGTTTTGGAGAGAGTGCCAAGTATGAAGTATGTTGTGGATGAGAGGGCCTGGGAAGTGAGTCAGTTGATGTTCGCTGATGATACAGCGCTGGTGGCTGATTCGGGTGAGAAACTGCAGAGGTTGGTGACTGAGTGTGGTAAAGTGTGTGAAAGAAGGAAGCTGAGAGTAAATGCGAATAAGAGCAAGGTTATCAGGCTCAGTAGATTGAGGGACAAGTTAACTTGGAGGTGAGTTTGAATGGAGAAAAACGGGAGTTGGTGAAGTGTTTTAGGTATCTGGGAGTGGATTTAGCAGCAGATGGAACCATGGGAGTGGAAGTGAGTCACAAGGTGGAGGAGCAGGTGAAGGTTCTGGGAGCACTGAAGAATGTGTGGAAGGCGAGAACGTTATCTCGAAGACCAAAAATGGGTATGTTTGAAAGAATAGTGGTTCGAACAATGTTATATGATTGCGAGGCAGTGGCTATAGATAGGGTTGTGCGGAGGAGGGTAACACAAATTTTAAGTTGAGTTCACAATGTAATGGGGATTCCCTTTCAAAAATCATCCATACCTCTTCATTATCAATGTACTGTATGAAATGACTTCTTACCAATGATGGGGTCAACTCTTTCCTCCAGGTAAGCTTCGAAGAGTCTGTCCTGCAGCTCAGTATATGTGTGACTTGCTTGCTCTACTGCCTCTTTGACCTGATGGATATTAACAAGCTAAAATTTCTATTTTTCAGTAAAAGTGGTTATTTCACAATTGTATAACCTATGGTACATTTTACCTTGTCATACAGAGTGGGTATCAGCACTATCCTAGTCTGAGATTCTAAGTAATATGTAATATACATCTATCAATTTTTTTCAATATAAGGTAGTGTAACAGTAATTAATGTTATTGTGGGAAATAGACAAAGATGACTTTATTTCTTAAAAATATGCCATTTTATAGATTAAAAAATTCAAAATAATACAAGCAAATTTACAAGTGATGGGTAGAAAGGATTGAAATTGTATATATTTCAAAGAAAGGTCTTTATGTTAGACATACATGAGGCAAAGTTACAGAGTAGTGTAGCAGTTGAATGGAATGAAGTCTGACTGTGAGATAAGGCTTGTCAGACAATACAGACAGCAATGTGAAGGACGGTGTGGGAATTCTGCTAAAAGATAAGTGGCTTGAAAAGATGATGGACTCTATGTAAGGTCCATGTTAATCTAAGCTGCAAATATGTGTGACAGGTTTAAAGTAAATGTAACACTTGAATTTTGCCACATACTGTCCTCAAACATTTCATTTCCAACACATCCACCGCACAACCTTATCTACAGCCCATGCCTCGCAACCATATAACATTATTGGAACCACTATTCCTTCAAACATACCCATTTTTGCTCTCTGAGATATTGTTCTCTCCTTCGACACATTCTTCAATGCTCCCAAAACCTTAGCCCCCTTCCCCACCCTGTGACTCACTTCCGCTTCCGAGGTTCCATCCACAGCTAAATCCACTACCAGATATCTAAAACACTTCAGTTCCTCCAGTTTTTCTTTACTATTTCCATTAATAACACTGAATACCGCAAGTGCAAACTCCATTAAACCCTCAACTGCCACATTACTTACCTTCACATTTATATCACCCATTACTAATATCCCATCTTCTATATCAAAACTGCTGACACATTCAACTGCTCTTAAAACACTTGCCTCTCATGATCTTTTTTCTCATGGTCAGGTGCATAAGCACTAATATTCTCATTTCTCGCTATCCACTTTCAGTTTCACCCACATCAATCTAGAATTAATTTTTTCACTATCACACACTCCCACAACTTCTGCTTTAGGAGTAGTGTTACTCCTTCCTTAGCTTCTCCTTTCAACAACCCCTGACTTTACTTCTAAGATATTTCCAAACCATACCCCTTTACCCTTGAGCTTTGTTTCACTCAGAGCCAGAACAATCACATTTCACTCTCAAACACACTACCTATCTCTCCTTTCTTCTCATCTTGGTTACATCTACACACATTCAAATACCCTAATCTGAGCCTCTGAGGAGGACAATTACTCTCTGCCTGGCTCCTTCTTCTGTTTGGTCTTTTAGAAGCTGAAATATTAGAAGGGAAGGGTTTCAAGCCTCCCACTCCCACCCCCTTTAGTTGCCTTCTACAACATGCAGGGAATATGGAGGTACAAATCTTTCTTCACTCCTTGCAAACTTTCCATCTTGCATTATTTCTACATGCCGAAACCACCTCAAAGTATTACGTTTCACCCACTCTACCACTCCACTCCCTCTGCATTACCTGCCATACCAAATCTCTCATACAACCCATCATTTCTTTCTTCATTCCATCTAGTCATACCAAATACTCCTCTTAAATAGCTCATTTCCATGGCCTAGATTCTTGACTTCTGTGACTCATTCTGTGTCCATGTCTTGGCTGCATAGGTCAGTGTCAAAAGGACTGTGCTGTCCTTTAATCCTTTCATCACTTCCACACTTATATCTCAACCATTCAACATTCTATTAAGGGAACCAATGACTCTTCAACCCTATACTGCTCTCTCCCATTTCTCTCCTTCCATATCCCTAAACTTACCTAGGATAGATCCCAAATACTTAGTCTGTCATCTCTTCCGGTCTGTCTTTCTCTCCATATCTATAACACAGTTTAGTATGCTTTCTTCTCTCACTCTATTGGGCTTTGCAAAATCTATACTTTCACTCTTCAAACATCATTACTTTACTCACATTTACCTACATATGCAACCTTTTACAACTCCTCTTCAGTCTCAGCGAATAATACAGTAACATCTGCAAACAGGCTTGTCACTAGCCACCATACCTCACCATCATACTTGATCTCTCCACTCCATCCATAAATATTTAAGTTAAAAAGCCAAAGTAAAACCACACAACCCTGCCTCACACCCACATGTATACCAAATCTTTTTGCTCAGCTCTCCATCCACTCTTAAACATGCACTTCCTCCTATATAGAAGGCTTTCACACCATCTGACAATTGTCCCTCACCCCATATTTCCTTAAAACATCCCATGAAGCATTCCATTCAACTTATTCATACACTTTTTCTACACCCATAAAAGTTGCATATAGATTCATACCTTTTGCTACATACTTTTCCACAGTCATTCACATCATAAAAATCTGATCCACATATCCCCTACCTTTCCTATAACCCTCTTGCTTTTCACATATTCTGCATTCAGTCACTTCCATCACTCTTGCATACTTAGCAAACATATTCCTCTATAAATGCTAAATAGATCCTTAGCACCTTTTCCTCTGAATAAAGGAATAATGATAGCTCTCATCCAATCCTCAAGCACAACCTTCTGCTTCCATGTTAAATTACATATCAAGTGCATCCATTCTATCACACTTCCTCCTACATACTTCAACATTTCAGCTGTAATCTACATACTTCAAAATTTCAGCCATACTCCCATCCACTCCAGGTAACTCCCCTCCCTTACTTCCCATAATCATATTTCCACTCTTACATCTACCTCTTTCCTTCTTCATCTCCTTCCAACACAATTTCTTATTTTCCTTAAACTCTTTGCTCACCTTTCTATGAAAACCTTCATCTAATCTTTCTTTGAATTCCTCTATCAGTCTCTTAACATTCTACTTACACACATTATATTTTTCCCTTTTCCTTTGCTGAACTTCTAATGGTTTATCCCTCTCAAGAAATCTCTTATATGACTTTTCCTTCTCTTCCATAACATTTCTAATCTGATCCATCCATCATGTATTTCCACATTTAATGTCATACCTCACAACCTTGTATCCAGCTACTAATTCTAAAACCTCTGACAGTCTTTCTAAAAACATTTCAAACACTTCATCTGAACTTCTTTCATACTCCTCATACTTCTGATTCATCTTGCTTCGCAACTACTTTATCTCTCCATTCTTCCTTATACCATACCTCCACTTCTCCCTGAACCTTACCTCCACAAAAACTGCAAAAGGGTCAGAATCTCCTAGGAATCCTTTAACAACTCTAGCATCCAACACAATCTTCTCAACTTTTCATCCACTGCTACATAGTCAATCAAGTCCTTTTGTTCTCTTCCACCACTTCTCATTCAAGAGTATCAGTGGATCATCTTGTAGTAAATAAAAGTGCTAATGCTATGACCAAGCTGCAGCTACAGATTGAAACGTCAGGTATTGAATAAGACAATGTATTGTGTGTGCTAAATAGTTATTCTTTAAATGTGAAGCAAATATATATCATTCTCATATAGCTATGGACTACCCAAGCAGAGTCATATGAGTGCCAACCACAAAAATTATAACATGTATGAACTCCAAGAAACAGGTTGGGGATGAGGATGACATCAAGAGTATGGATTTCGATTACATAACACCGTACACAAAAGACAATACCATCATATTTGCTAATCTGAATGTTAATGACAGCAAATAGGAAATATCAGCATACTCAAATTAACCTGATACATGATAGTACAGTGGTGATGGTGTTGACCCCAGAAGTTGGTGCATCCTTCCCACCCCTGTCCCCAGCTCAACCCAACCACCACCCCTGGTCTCCTTACAATATCACCACCATTTTCCAGCAGAGAGCACATTAGAGCATACAACCTTTTGTTTCATAATGTTAATATTGACTCTAAGCAAACGAGAAATATCAGTATTCATAGAGGTAAGATTTGTTTACTAACACCACTATGGCAGTCAGATAACTTTCAATAACTGGTGAACCATTTTCCCCTTTCCCTATATTCCCAGCAAAGGGATCCCTTCACACCCCATCCCTCCACCTCAAAGTCTCGTATGTCTCACCACCACGTAAAGACAGATATTATCCAGCATACAGTAAATATGAGGCAATAACATTGTACTTGATGATTTAAATGAAAACTGGCCAATCAGGAGGCTATATCAGTACTTACAGAAGAGGGCTGCCTATTTAAAAATCAATTCTGGCATATAAGGAGGTTGTTTTCCAACCATTCAGTTCCACTTACTTCGATATATGCATACACACTGTTGCCACATCTCACAAAACATGCCAACCACCATATCAGGTGTTAATAGGGGCAACAGTACATTAATTCCCTAATTAGTGCTCAGGATACATTCCTGAAAAATGAAGTACTAAATATATAAAAAGCCATGATGACATAACACAACCTTTTCTCATGCCCACATGTATACCACAACTTTTGGTGAACTCTCCATCCACTCTTATACATGAAACTGCTTTACTATAGAAGTTTTCACACAATCCACCCCATATATCCTTAACACATCCTTTAAAGCATTCCATTTAAATCTGTCATGTACTTTCTCCAAATCTATAAAAACTTCATACAACTTCTTACCTTTCACTAAGTAACTTTTCCATGGTCATCTTTGCTGCAAAAATCTAATCTATACATCCCTTACTTTTCCTAAGACCTCCTTGCTCCTCACTAATTCTGCATTCAGTCACTTCCATCACCCTATCAATCAACATTCTTGCATACACTTTTCCTGGTATACTTAACAGACTTAGTCCCCTACAATTGTTACATACATTCTTAGCACCTTTTGCTTTGAATAAAGGAACAATAATAGCTTTTACCCAATCCATAGGCACAATCTTCTCTTTCCATGCTAAATTACTCTATCACACTTTCTCCTCCATGCTTCAGCACTTCAGATATAATCCCATCCACTCCAGGTGCCTTTCCTACCTTCAGCCTCATTATTGCCTTTTTACCTCCTTTTTGCTACAAGTTTTTGCGCTTGTGTCTCTTTCCTTCCATCCTCCATACTCATGTATATAACATCTGCCTCCCCTACTTCTACATTTATCAGTTCTTCAAAGTACTCTTTCCATCTTTCTTTCACTTCCTTCTTATGATTCAGCAACTCCTCTTCCTTACTTCTCACATTTCACTAATCAAGAGAATTTTTTTTTGTGAAGGTAAAAAATGATAAAACATACACAAGGGCAACTTAATTGATATATTGGTCTCACTCCCACACTTTTTAGCACACTGTGCTGAAACATCTAAAAAATTTCCACACATTATTGGAGTGAAAACAGAGGAAGAAATATACTTATGGAGTGGTGTTTTTTCATTGTTTTATGAATATCTCTGAAACTGTAAGGCTGAGCAAATTTCTTAAACAACTTGTAAATTGTGAATTTTGAGGGATAGAAAGGTTTCGGTGCATTACACATGAAAGCTAGAGACTAAGTCTGAATGAACGTGGCCTTTGTTGTCTTTTACTAGCGCTACCTCATGCGCATGCAGGGGGTGGGGGTGTCATTTCATGTGTGGCGGGGTGGTGATGGGAATGAATAAAGGCAGCAAGTATGAATTATATACATGTGTATATACAAATATGTCTGTGTATGTATATGTATACGTTGAAATGTATAGGTATGTATATGTGCGTGTGTGGACGTGTATGTATATACACGTGTATGTGGGTGGGTTGGGCCATTCTTTCGTCTGTTTTCTTGTGCTACCTCGCTAACGAGGGAGAAAGTGACAAAGTATAATAATATATCTATTTGCTTTGTCGCTGTCTCCCGCGTTTGCGAGGTAGCGCAAGGAAACAGACGAAAGAAATGGCCCAACCCACCCCCCTACACATGTATATACATACAGGTCCACACATGCAAATATACATACCCATACATCTCAATGTACACATATATATACACACACAGACACATACATATATACCCATACACACAATTCACAATGTCTACCTTTATTCATTCCCATCGCCACCTCGCCACACATGGAATAACATCCCCCTCCCCCCTCATGTGTGCGAGGTAGCGCTAGGAAAAGACAACAAAGGCCCCATTTGTTCACACTCAGTCTCTAGCTGTCATGCAATAAAGTATAATAACTCTCCATGTGCCCAAACCATTTCAAAACACCCTCTTCTGCTCTCTCAACCACGCTCTTTTTATTTCCACACATCTCTCTTACCCTTACGTTACTTACTCGATCAAACCACCTCACACCACACATTGTCCTCAAACATCTCATTTCCAGCACATCCATCCTCCTGCGCACAACTCTATCCATAGCCCACGCCTCGCAACCATACAACATTGTTGGAACCACTATTCCTTCAAACATACCCATTTTTGCTTTCCGAGATAATGTTCTCGACTTCCACACATTTTTCAAGGCTCCCAAAATTTTCGCCCCCTCCCCCACCCTATGATCCACTTCCGCTTCCATGGTTCCATCCGCTGACAGATCCACTCCCAGATATCTAAAACACTTCACTTCCTCCAGTTTTTCTCCATTCAAACTCACCTCCCAACTGACTTGACCCTCAACCCTACTGTACCTAATAACCTTGCTCTTATTCACATTTACTCTTAACTTTCTTCTTCCACACACTTTACCAAACTCAGTCACCAGCTTCTGCAGTTTCTCACATGAATCAGCCACCAGCGCTGTATCATCATATAATGAATAAATATATAGAAAGGAAAATGAGTGGTATGTTTAAGGGTCAATGTGGGGAAATTTACCTATAAAGAACAAGAGAGGGAAGTGAGCTGAGGTATTCATGATTAACACAGAAAGAAATAATACAGTCAGGTAGTAAAAGAACACAATAACTGTAAAGTAATAATGACAGGTAAACCTACAATGCTTTATGGAAGTTTCTGTTTGGAACATCCTACCAGTCAGTAGAAAATAATAAAACATGCCAATGATAAATGAATTAACATGAACAAGTTTTCTACAATCCTGCCACACTTACCTCATCCTGTGGGTATGAAGCTCTCACTAAGGAATCTGACAGTCTTGGAAGTATAACGCGGCGCATGAAAGCACAGTTACTGAGTGTAATAAGCAGCTGTGCTTCAATCCCTGGAGCATTCTCACTAAGGTTGCAATCTCCAAAGTCTTCATCTGGATCACGCAGGCTTAACTTCTCTAGTGACTGATAAAGATGAAAAAAATCAGTGAAACTGCTTTTACCGAAGATCATTTGTCTCAGACAACAGAAACACAGGTGCAGGACTTGTGGTTTCTTATCTTATTCATATCTAATTGCCCTTTTGTTGGAAATCAAATCCTTCCAATTACTTCATTCTTTATATCTTCCTCCTCTAGCATTAGAAAAATTACCTCATTACTTTGAACACATTTTTCATTCAACCTATAGCAAGGAAAACTGAACTTGTATTCACACCTTTAAACAAGACCTGAAGAATATAGTTCATCATGATAGTGACAGCACTAGGATCCTGTTCTTCTATCAAGGAATAAAGTATTGAAATTGAATTGATAGTTTCTTGCACATTCCGTACTTATGTTTCCATTCAACTATGACTTCTTTTTTATGTTGAAGGCTCCAGTCATGGACAAAAATCCACATCAAGGCTGGGCTTTATTTAAAATAAAGAGAGAATTATGAAACAGAAAAAGAAAAGACAAGGGAAAATATTAAAAAAAATTTTGAGATATCAAAAAACTTTTCTCTTGAAATGTGCCAGGTCTCAGTTATATGAGAGCGAAGAGAGTTCCAAAGCTTTGATGTGCAGGGAAAGAAGCAGGTATCAAAACAGCCCACCCTTGAGATGCTGATGTCCACACAATAATCATGTGATGCAGCAGCTCGCTAAGTATTACTATATCTACTTAATGGTGTGGACACACAAGCAGCCAGCTCTCAGGAGCAAAAACAAAGTAATACCTTTAGAAGAGGGAAAGTGAACCAACATTGCAGTGTTGGGCAAGGGGAGAGTTTATAAGGGGGATTGCTTTAGATTCAACTCCATCAAGTAAGGAGGCTGAGCTAGAACCACCCCAAATGTGAAAGCAGTACTCCATACAAGGACAAATCAACCCCTTGCATAAATGGAGCAACTGTTCAGAAGAGAAGTTTTGACATCTAAACAGGACACCCAGTTTCTTAGGGGCACACTTAGTTATTCCTATAATGTGGGGTTTCCAAGAAAGAGTGGATGTTACAGTAATGCCAAGTATATTCATTGAGTTGAGGAGGAATTACAGAACCGTCAAGGAGAGACAAGAGCTGTGAGGAGTTTTCAATATAGAGATGGATAGAAACTGGGTCTTGGAGTCATCAAACTTAACAAGATTTTGTGTACCCCCTTGAGATATCCTGTCCAAGCCTGAGTTTATATTGAAGAGGCTGTTTCAAGATGAGATGCATATCGAGCGAGTGAAGAATGAACACAATTGAAGGATGTGGATGAAGGCAGCGTTGAGTCGTCAGTGTATGAGTGCATTGGATTATCTGTGGAGGAAAGGAAATCGTTGAAAAAAAGGAGAAAAATTGTACGGGTCAAGAAAGAACTGCTGTTGATGAAGGAAAGGGGGAAGGCTGATCCATCAACAACCACACAGATAGAGCGGCCAGAGAGGAAGCTAGATATCAAGGTGCAAAGTGACGGAAGGAAGCCAAAAGAGGGGGGCTTAGAGGTGAGACACTGATGCCACACCCTGTTGAAAATCTTAGATATGTCAAGGGTAACCACACTACCCCAAATCTTTCAAGGATGATGACCAGTCATTAGTAAGACAGGAAAGAATATCACCAGTGGATCTTGCTTTACAGAAGCCATACTGGTGATCAGAGAGAACTGATTTTTGAGGTGTTTAAGGATATGGGAGTGGAGGAGGGATTCAAAGACTTTGGAAATGGTAGTTGTCAAAGCAAAAGGACAATAGTTAGAGGGGTCAGAATGGTCACCCTTCTTAGGGATGGGATGTATCAATGCAAGCTTCCAAGGAAAAGGAAAAGTTTTGGTTTTTGAACAGAAACATAACAAACAAATAAGCACAAGTGCAAGTTCAGGGGCACACTCTTTCAGTACGCAGGGATGGATGCCATCAGGACCATAAGCCTTGCGTGTGTCCACAGAAAGAGGCACTTTTTGGACAGTCTGAAAAGAGATTACGGGAAGGGGCATGGGATTAGTAAGAGGAACATCAGGAGGTGAAGGAATGTTTCAGTCATCCACGGTGGAGTTAGAGGAGAAAAGGGAACCAAAGAGAGTTGCTTTGTCTATGGGAGACAGCTATAGTATCGTCAGAACAGAAAAGTGAAGGGAACATAGAACGACAGGTTATTAGAGCCCTTAACTAAAGACCAGAAAGACCTATCAGAGAATGATGAGGAGAGGTTATTGCCCTTCCTTTGAATAAAGGAATGCTTTGCTTCATGGCTAATGTGCTTGCAAAGATTTCGGGCAGTGATAAAAGTTGAATGGGAGCCAGAGGAAGGAGAGTTTTTCAAAGCCCGATATGTCTGATCCCTTGCATGAATGGCCTTAGAACATTAACATTCAAACTATGGACCATATGAAGAGGTCGTCTTGGAGGAAGAAGGGATAAATGCTTCCATTCCTGCAAGAATAATCTCTAATATGCATCTGGCGGAGACAGAAGCATCACCATATAAGAGACAGTAATTTATCCTAAGACAGAGAAGAAGTTATGTAAGTTATTCCAGTCAGCTTTGTTCAAGTGCCAATATATATGCTTAAAAGGAGCTGCTGGAGGGGGAGGTGCCATTATAATAGATACATTCATGAGAGTGTGATCAGATGAACTAATTGGGGTAAGATTGTGTATTTACAGCCGCACAGACTTGAGGTGCAAATCAAATCTAGAATATTAGGAGAGTGGTCACATCGTTCTTGATAATGAGTAGGGTTGGAGATAATTTGCTCTAAGTTATTGAGGCTGGAGAACATGTGGGCTTCAATCCCTCCATCATCCGCATGGGAAGAATTCAGCTGTTCCCTATGGTGAATGTTGAAATCCCTGAGGTAGAGGATCTGCACATGTCCCAACAACTAAGGCCTGAGCCTGCAGCTATCAAAATGCTGCTACTTCCCATAGTTTCTGTATGAAGACCAGCTACAAGAGAACTGACTGTTTGGATACCTCTTCCTTTCTTTGAGCAGTGAAGTAGTGGAATTCTTGTCCTTCTTTCATCTTTCCCTCTTATTTTAACATTTATACCATTACAAAACAAGCCTACAAACACCTGAGGAGCTCAAATAAATTTTTCCTAAATTCATTATCTCACACACTATTTTCCTTTCTTTTAAGATGGCCATAATTGGGGCATGTTTCTGCCTGTGTCATGACGGGTTCCATTCCTAGAAAAGACCAGTGTTAAAAATATCAGTATAAAACAAATATAAACTTCCAGAGTTAAACTGGAGTTCTGTTCCTAGCCCCTGTCAAAGCCCTTCTTTTGATGAAAATTCTGTATTGTATTAACCCTCTAACCATTCAGAATATACTTGTATATCAATCAAGACAACTGCTCCATTTGTACACACTTAGATTTCCTGCCATTGTTTCAAAGCTTAGTTCTGGGTTGGGGTTGGAGGGAGTTCATATGGGTTCTCCATAAACCAAATTCATCCACTTCATTTTATTTAATGCACCCCTTTCCCCCCTTCTGCATTTTCATGCCCGATACCCTAAAGCCTTTTTCTCTTCATCCCTCCATCATCTTATCAGTTTCCCCCTCCTCCATGTTCCACTTCTGACTTACAGATCAATAAGTCTTTCTTTGTTCATCCTCTCCATATGTGTGAACCATTTCAGAAGACCTGGTTGGCCCTCTCAGTCAGACTGCACTACTACCATATCTCTGTCATCTCTTATGGATCAACCTTCCTCACACCATATATCATCATCAGGCATTTTACTTCTAATTTCTCCATCATCTTTCTTTCTTTGTTAAGGCTAGAGACCTCCATCCTTAGAACACTGTCTGGACTACTTTACCTTCAAATATGCCCTTCTGTAAGCAAACATACACAGACCTCTCCTTTCGTTCCTTAATGTCCCTCTTCTATCCTATGACTCATTTTAGTCCCCATGGTACCACATCCACTTGGAGGCACCTAATACACTCCACTTCCTCCAGGTCTAAACCAATCTGTTTCAACTCCATGCTGCACCTCTTTATCTTATCTGTTCACATTTACTCTCAAGTTTGTCCCTTCACACTTCCAAACTTAGTCATCAGCTTTTTGAGTCTCTCTAGAGTTTGCCACCACAGACTCAGCAAACATATCATAAACTCTGTTAAAAGAATCTCTTTTCAAAAAAGTGTTTAACTTCATTGCAGAATATGGTATCTACTGTAAGGTATGTGGTAGCTTGACAGTTTAATTCTGGGCAGTAACCAGGCAAATAGAATTTTCAAAATTGAGAGGTCAATGGTTCCTATCACTGCAAAGCTTATTGTTTTACTTTCTAATGTTTTGCGGTCAACTGCTTTTCAAACCAGGGCTGACATTAAAGTAGGGAGGATGTGAGCACTGAGTGCACCTGAGCCACCATCTACCCCAACCACATTCTCTCCTGCTGGGTTTCCATGTGGATGGACATGAGGTAGTTGGTTAAAGTGGGATACCTGTTATCATCCTGCTGCTGGATTCTGATCCTGTATTGGAACATTTTGGGGCCTGTCACTTCCTATCATTCTCAAAATGATTTGGTTGCGAATGGGAACCTATCTGAAAGGACCCAAGTCAGGAGGACACATGGGTTAAATGGGTTTTGGTACGATGACAAGCCGATGGCAGTTTCTGGTATGGTGGAAGAGACCCCTGGTTGTTGGTGTCTCCTGAGCCAGTATGTGTTGCCTCATTCTAGGTTATTAGCCTTGAGATATTAGTATGTAAATTTTGTGTTTGGTCCTTTCTGGTCATGTTTCTGACTAGAATACATGTAATGGTTGGTGTATCAATTTTCATCACTCACCCTTTTTTCTTGTACATATATTGTATTTTTCTTTAATGGAATCTTAATACTCTACAAGAATATGGTTAGCTAGGTAAGAAGCAAGGATCCTGTACACGGCTTGAAAAAATTAGCAGTTAGTGGTGAGATAAGGTGTCATGTAATACTGATGTATCAATATGTATTCACTTATGTCATTTTTGAAGGACAAAGTAATATGGTACAAATCATGAAAATTGCATAGTACAATTCATGAAAATGGTGGTTCACAAACAAGAATAATGAAGAGACTTCATCCATAAGGAGTAGAAACAAACCTGAGAAATGAGCCAGGGATGCACACGAGTTTGGGTGGCTGACTGAGAAGAATGAGAAAAGCAATGCTAGATGAAGGAATGACAATATCAACTGAAGCAAGAGAAATGAAAAAAACAATGCCACACAGGAAAAATGATATCAGTTGGAGTCATATCAAGGAGGAATGAGAAGAGTAATGTCACGAAGAAGAACACTGCTATCAATGGAACATGGGAAATCAAAGACAGAAATGAGTAACAAGGAAAGTTATACCAATGATTACTGGACGATGAAAAACTTAGTATGAGCTGGAGAAATTCCAGCAACAACACTGATTCAAGCTGGAGAAACAGGGAAAGTAGTGCCAAGTGAAAGATCAGCAAATAGTCTTCACCTTCAGACTGCTCAGTCATAAGGAAATTTGCAAGAGTTTCAGACATTCTTAGCCTCTCACACTACATTTTCAAAAATCATTATTCATGCACAGACTCACTCGCAATCAAACATCTTTTCAAACCATTCCTCTGTTATCAACAATGCAATATCTTCTCTTGTATTACCATCTGTATAATCTTGCAAACCTGATTTCACACCCTTCATTCCATCCTACAAAAGGGTCCCACTACTTCTCAGCACTGTCTTAGACAAACCTAACATCTATAAAAGAATTATTTGAATTTCCTTACTATTGTCATAGCTATCATGAATATCACTAACACCTTATCTCGGTAATTAGTGAAGCATATTCAAATATAAGACAAGCAAATGCAAATGAAAATAACTGTTTACAAGGAGTAAATACACTGACTACTCAATTGGTGATTCTAAGAAAATAATCTGACCCCTCTACCAAATACCTAAATCATCCTAGTAGATAAATGATATACTTTTTCATACATATTCGCCATTTCCTGTAGCAGTGAGGTAGTGTCAAAATCAAATGACTGAGCCTTGGAGGGAAAAATCCTAACTTGGCTCCAATTTCTGTTCCTTCTTTTGGAAAGTAAAACAGAACGGGAGGATTTCCAGCCCCCTGCTCACACCCCTCTTATTTGCCTTCTACGCCATGCAGCAAATACATGGGTAGTATTCTTTTTCCCTATTCCCATGGATAACAAATGATATACAAATAAGCAGATTTATTTTCCTAAACTCAATCTATTGTTGTTCTCCACAAGATTAATCACTTGAAACAAAATGAAGACCAGCTGTTTTGGGCATTAAAGTTCCATTGATGAAATGTCAACTACAAGATTTTCAAATACCTCACCTGAGCAAAAGCAACAATGACATTGTGTATGAGAGTTGTAATGTCTCTTCGGACTGTCGGGTGATCTAGAAGTGGTGTCTCTCGGTGGCTGGTTTCCAAAACAGTTTCTCGTACCAACTGTGCACATTCCACAATTACATTTTCACAAATATGTGGCTGTGGATATAAGGAGTTTATGAGTCTAATACACTAAGTAAAAAATAATGATAAGAGTTTGTACACTTATAAATACTTAACATTATGGGAGAGTGCATGGAAAGGTGTATGTGATGGAGGCATGTAAGACTGGAGATACGTGGAGACTTTTGTCGTGGCAATCCCCTTGATTACAGTTCCCGGAGGAATGAGCATAAGGTATATAGATATGGATAAACAATATGGAATACTTATTGGGGCAAGACAGTATCATAAAAAATGAAGTAGACATTTTATACATTCAGATTTATATGCATACATATGAGTGTGTGCTGTACATAAGGGGAGTTTCACATTCGTAGAGCCCCATCTCTTGAACACTTTCTGCAGTCATACAACCTCTTGAATTTCTGTATGCTGTGTGCATTAATCATGTCCTCGGTCAATCTGTTCCATTCATACACCACTCTTATAACATAAAAGTATTTCCTTACATCTACATTTACCAGTTTCTTACTTGATTTCATGTTATGTCCTGTGGTTACTCTATCCCTGCATCTCTCAAAGAACTGTCCATAGTCCACCTTGTCAATCTCTTTTAAAAACTTAAATGTTGTGATCAGGTCAACCCACAGTCAACTATATTTCAAGGTAAGTAAATTTAAGCCTCAAGCCTTTCCCTATAGCTTCACTCTATTTATTCTGTTGCCATCTTTGTTGTCCTCCTCTAGACCTTCTCTTAGAGCTCTTTGTTCTTCTTTAGGCATGATGACCAAATGTGAGAAGCATATTCTAGTTCTGGCCTTATGTATGATGCGAACAGCTTGCCAAATATTTCCTTATCCATATTCTGCAAAACTATTCTGATATTTGCCAGAAGACAGTTCATCTCCTTAACTTCTCTCCTTATACTGAACTCTATCAACAAGTTTGTGACAATGTTGATTCCCAAGTCTTTGTCACACACAGAATCCTAAAGCTCACTTCTTGTAAGGAAATAATCATATTAAGGCCTTCTTTCATTATGCCAAAGCCTCATTACTTTACACATGCTTGGGTAGAATTTTATCAACCACATTTCAGACCAACCATTTACTCCGTTTAGGTTCACTTTTAAATTGATACAATCCTCCCTGCTTTTCATTTCCCTTATGACTTCTGTATCAACTGTTTATATATATGTATTAATATAGATTCATTTTCTATTATTCATAAGTATCCAAGGACCAATCCCTGTGAAAGCCCTCGCTGATGCACAGGGCATCAGCAAAGTAGTGCCAGGAAACATACAAAAAAAAAGGCCACATCCACTTACACTCATTCTCTAGCCATCATGTGTAATGCATCAAAACAAACAAACTTTTCCATGGGTTCCTCTGGACATTTTACATTCCCTGGTTCAGTCCACTGGCAGCGCAATGACCCCAGTATACCACGTCATTCTAATTCACTCTATTCTGCACATGCCTTTCACCCTCCGGCATATTCAGGCCCCAATCACTCAAAATCCTTTTCATTCCATCATTCCGTCTCCAATTTGGTTTGCTGGTTCTCCTTGTTCCTTCCACTTCTGACACATATATCCTCTTTGTTAACCTTTCTTCACTCATTCTCTCTATTTGTCCACATCATTTCAGCACACCCTCTTCTGCTCTCTCAAGCACACTCTTTTTATTACTAAACATCTCTCTTACTCTTACTCAGTCAAACCACCTCACACCACTTTTGTCCTCAAAGTTTCTATATCCAACAGATTCTCCTCCACATAGCCTTATCTACAGCCCTTAACCTTATCTACAGCCCTTATCTACCTGACCCTTAACCCTGCTGAACCTAATAACCTTGCTTTTATTCACACTTACTATTAACTTTCTTCTTTCAAATACTCTTACAAACTTGATAACCACCTTCTGCAGTTTCTCACTTGAATCAGCCACCTGTGCTGTATCATTGGCAAACAACAACTGACTCACTTCCCAGGCCCTCCTATCCCTCACAGACTGCATATTCACCCCTTTCTCCAAGACTCTAGCATTTAACTCCCTCACCATCCCATCCATATACATCTAATGTATATAAACATTTTTTTTTTTTTTTTGCTTTGTCGCTGTCTCCCGCGTTTGTGAGGTAGCGCAAGGAAACAGACGAAAGAAATGGCCCAACCCACCCCCATACACATGTATATACATACGTCCACACACGCAAATATACATACCTACACAGCTTTCCATAAGCAATATAAAGCTATCACATACACAGGAAACAAGAAAAGGATACTGATCCATCACAGCCAGCTGATTGTGGAAGTAGATGAATGTCTGACCCTGATTTGACTCAGGGAATTGCGGGCTCCAAGAGACCAGGAGCAATGGGCTAATGGTGTTAGCCTAGCCTGGTGGTTGTTGTTGACTGACTAAGGGCAGCTTTGACTGCTAAGCAAGCAGCTTCAGAGATTGAAAGGTCATTCACAAAGGGTGAGTGAAGCACAAGCTTCTGCACCAAAATATGAGTGTCAGAAAGAACCTCACCAGTACATTTCAAGGAATATATACCTCATGACTCATAGGACAAACCACAAAAGACAAACAATTCTAACATATACATGTTAGTTATAAGACGTTATCAGAGGAGAGAATGTTGATTATTCACAAAGGTAACAACTGAACATGACACTAGAAGAGGAAACAGAGAACAAAGTCTTATTAACAGATCAAAAGCATACAAAGTCTTGCTAACAGATCAAAGGCATACAAAGAAAACACACATGAGGCATAAACACAAGTGGAAATCCTAATTCCACCTGTTTTATGCTAAATGTGTTGAGAACATTATCCCTGGGGATAGGGGAGAAAGAATACTTCCCACGTATTCCCTGCGTGTCGTAGAAGGCGACTAAAGGGGAAGGGAGCGGGGGCTGGAAATCCTCTCCTCTCTTTTTTTGTTAATTTTCCAAAAGAGGGAACAGAGAAGGGGGCCAGGTGAGGATATTCCCTCAAAGGTCCAGTCCTCTGTTCTTAATGCTACCTCGCTAATGTGGGAAATGGTGAATAGTATGAAAGAAAAAGAAGTATTGAGAACATGTACCATTTAACTTTCATTTCTGATCCTCCAAATAGGTGAGGGTAGGTTCATTTAGTTACTAATCTTTGGGTTACTAATCTATGGGTGTTTATAATCTTTTGTTCACATGTTCTACGTACTATGGCACTGTCGTTAAGGTGAGAGACAGAAACATGTTTAAAGACTCTAACATGATGCTATTTTCTCAGTTGCCATTCAAAAAATTTATGACACATTAACATATGACAAAAGCAATACAATTATTTCTTATTTTTATTTATTTTTATTTTGCTTTGTCGCTGTCTCCCGCGTTTGTGAGGTAGCGCAAGGAAACAGACGAAAGAAATGGCCCAACCCACCCCCATACACATGTATATACATACACGTCCACACACACAAATATACATACCCATACATCTCAATGTACACATATATATACACACACAGACACATACATATATGCACATGCACACAATTCACACTGTCTGCCTTTATTCATTCCCATTGCCATCTCGCCACACATGGAAATAACATCCCCCTCCCCCCTCATGTGTGCGGGGTAGCGCTAGGAAAAGACAACAAAGGCCTCATTCGTTCACACTCAGTCTCTCGCTGTCATGAAATAATGCCCGAAACCACAGCTCCCTTTCCACATCCAGGCCCCACAGAACATTCCATGGTTTACCCCAGACGCTTCACATGCCCTGATTCAATCCACTGACAGCACGTCGACCCCGGTATACCACATCGATCCAATTCACTCTATTCCTTGCCCGCCTTTCACCCTCCTGCATGTTCAGGCCCCGATCACTCAAAATCTTTTTCACTCCATCTTTCCACCTCCAATTTGGTCTCCCACTTCTCCTCGTTCCCTCCACCTCCGACACATATATCCTCTTGGTCAATCTTTCCTCACTCATTCTCTCCAGGTGCGCAAACCATTTCAAAACACCCTCTTCTGCTCTCTCAATCACGCTCTTTTTATCTCCACACATCTCTCTTACCCTTACATTACTTACTTGATCAAACTGCCTCACACCTATTGTCCTCAAACATCTCATTTCCAGCACATCCACCCTCCTGCGCACAACTCTATCCATAGCCCACGCCTTGCAACCATACAACATTGTTGGAACCACTATTCCTTCAAACATACCCATTTTTGCTTTCTGAGATAATGTTCTTGACTTCCACACATTCTTCAATGCCCCCAGGATTTTCGCCCCCTCCCCCACCCTATGATTTACTTCCACTTCCATGGTTCCATTCGCTGCCAGATCCACTCCCAGATATCTAAAACACTTTACTTCCTCCAGTTTTACTCCATTCAAACTTACCTCCCAATTGACTTGACCCTCAACCCTACTTTACCTACTAACCTTGCTCTTATTCACATTTACTCTTGACTTTCTTCTTTCACACACTTTACCAAACTCAGTCACCAGCTTCTGCAGTTTCTCACATGAATCAGCCACCAGCGCTGTATCATCAGCGAACAACAACTGACTCACTTCCCAAGCTCTCTCATCCCCAACAGACTGCATACTTGCCCCTCTTTCCAAAACTCTTGCATTCACCTCCCTAACAACCCCATCCATAAACAAATTAAACAACCATGGAGACATCACACACCCCTGCCGCAAACCTACATTCACTGAGAACCAATCACTTTCCTCTCTTCCTACACGTACACATGCCTTACATCCTCGATAAAAACTTTTCACTGCTTCTAACAACTTGCCTCCCACACCATATATTCTTAGTACCTTCCACAGAGCATCTCTATCAACTCTATCATATGCCTTCTCCAGATCCATAAATGCTACATGCAAATCCATTTGCTTTTCTAAGTATTTCTCACATACATTCTTCAAAGCAAACACCTGATCCACACATCCTCTACCACTTCTGAAACCACACTGCTCTTCCCCAATCTGATGCTCTGTACATGCCTTCACCCTCTCAATCAATACCCTCCCATATAATTTACCAGGAATAATCAACAAACTTATACCTCTGTAATTTGAGCACTCACTCTTATCCCCTTTGCCTTTGTGCAATGGCACTATGCACGCATTCCGCCAATCCTCAGGCACCTCACCATGATTCATGCATACATTAAATAACCTTACCAACCAGTCAACAATACAGTCACCCCCTTTTTTAATAAATTCCACTGCAATACCATCCAAACCTACTGCCTTGCCGGCTTTCATTTCATGCCGGCTTTTATTTCTTATGGAACATAATATATCTTTGCAATTATCAAGACGGCTCTGATATTTCAAAGGAAACTGACCACTTAAAATCAATAGGACTGGAAACCTGACTCACCAAATGAGTGCATCCACCATTTTCATCATCAACCTCCAATTGCCACTTTTCACGTGTGTGCAAACTTCGCACATGCTCCACCGTTTGTTGAAATAGTGAAGTCAGGCAGTGAACCCTGAAACATCAAATACTTACTGTTAGACACTTCCACATATAGTAATGTTTGCTTTCTGGTTGTTACAAAAAATAACATCAAACATTACAAAAAGGTTGAGGTAAACTTACTTAATACACTGTTCCAAAAACTACATCTATTTTTGATTCAGCATGCATAAACCATTTAAACTGAGGGTATTGCCTGGAAAGTACACCACAATGTGTGCAAAAAAAATACATTTTTTTTCTTTGGTGAATGATAGATTAACAATGAAAAGTAATGCGGCATAGTTAGAATAACTCTAAATCAGACAGGTCCACTGCAGGGTGAGGATGGAGGGAGGTGTGGATGTCATGTCTAATATCTCCTCATAGGAAGTGAGGATGGGGAGATCCCATTCCTTATTTTCACTTGAGCTATTTTTTTCACATTCTATTCATATCTCACATACAGGCACAGTTAGTAGTCAATTACTTGAATGTATATGTAGAAATATTAAACAAACTACAAATCAGTGTGAGGGAAAGAGTCTGGTGTTGTTTCTTTTCTCATCGTGAGTGTTGTTTCACTTTCAACTTTTTCATACTCAAGCATAGTGCTGGTGGTAAATACCATGAGTACATTTACATATGTAAGGGAGAATGATTCGGTAAACAGAGAAGAGGTAGTAAAAGCTTTGTGGAAGATGAAAGCCGGCAAGGCAGCAGGTTTGGATGGTATTGCAGTGGAATTTATTAAAAAAAGGGGGTGACTGTATTGTTGACTGGTTGGTAAGGTTATTTAATGTATGTATGAATCATGGTGAGGTGCCTGAGGATTGGCGGAATGCGTGCATAGTGCCATTGTACAAAGGCAAAGGGGATAAGAGTGAGTGTTCAAATTACAGAGGTATAAGTTTGTTGAGTATTCCTGGTAAATTATATGGGAGGGTATTGATTGAGAGGGTGAAGGCACGTACAGAGCATCAGATTGGGGAAGAGCAGTGTGGTTTCAGAAGTGGTAGAGGATGTGTGGATCAGGTGTTTGCTTTGAAGAATGTATGTGAGAAATACTTAGAAAAGCAAATGGATTTGTATGTAGCATTTATGGAGCTGGAGAAGGCATATGATAGAGTTGATAGAGATGCTCTGTGGAAGGTATTAAGAATATATGGTGTGGGAGGCAAGTTGTTAGAAGCAGTGAAAAGTTTTTATCGAGGATATAAGGCATGTGTACGTGTAGGAAGAGAGGAAAGTGACTGGTTCTCAGTGAATGTAGGTTTGCGGCAGGGGTGTGTGATGTCTCCATGGTTGTTTAATTTGTTTATGGATGGGGTGGTTAGGGAGGTGAATGCAAGAGTTTTGGAAAGAGGGGCAAGTATGAAGTCTGTTGGGGATGAGAGAGCTTGGGAAGTGAGTCAGTTGTTGTTCGCTGATGATACAGCGCTGGTGGCTGATTCATGTGAGAAACTGCACAAGCTGGTGACTGACTTTGGTAAAGTGTGTGAAAGAAGAAAGTTAAGAGTAAATGTGAATAAGAGCAAGGTAATCAGGTACAGTAGGGTTGAGGGTCAAGTCAATTGGGAGGTAAGTTTGAATGGAGAAAAACTGGAGGAAGTAAAGTGTTTTAGATATCTGGGAGTGGATCTGGCAGCGGATGGAACCATGGAAGCGGAAGTGGATCATAGGGTGGGGGAGGGGGGCGAAAATCCTGGGAGCCTTGAAGAATGTGTGGAAGTCGAGAACATTATCTCTGAAAGCAAAAATGGGTATGTTTGAAGGAATAGTGGTTCCAACAATGTTGTATGGTTGCGAGGCGTGGGCTATGGATAGAGTTGTGCGCAGGAGGATGGATGTGCTGGAAATGAGATGTTTGAGGACAATGTGTGGTGTGAGGTGGTTTGATCGAGTAAGTAACGTAAGGGTAAGAGAGATGTGTGGAAATAAAAAGAGCGTGGTTGAGAGAGCAGAAGAGGGTGTTGAAATGGTTTGGGCACATGGAGAGAATGAGTGAGGAAAGATTGACCAAGAGGATATATATGTCGGAGGTGGAGGGAACGAGGAGAAGAGGGAGACCAAATTGGAGGTGGAAAGATGGAGTGAAAAGGATTTTGTGTGATCGGGGCCTGAACATGCAGGAGGGTGAAAGGAGGGCAAGGAATAGAGTGAATTGGAGCGATGTGGTATACAGGGGTTGACGTGCTGTCAGTGGATTGAATCAAGGCATGTGAAGCGTCCGGGGTAAACCATGGAAAGCTGTGTAGGTATGTATATTTGCGTGTGTGGACGTGTGTATGTACATGTGTATGGGGAGGGTTGGGCCATTTCTTTCGTCTGTTTCCTTGCGCTACCTCGCAAACGCGGGAGACAGCGACAAAGTATAAAAAAAAAATAAAAAAAAAAATATATATATATAAATATATATATATAAATGAAGTAACTTCAGGTGCTGCGTAAGTTATTCCTGTATTTTCTTCTGAGTCGTTGATAACCATTTTACATTAGTTAAGAACATTCACATGTTTGAGTTGGTGATGACATGTTCTGTGCAGCTTATTGTGTGTCTGAGAGTAGTTCTGTAACCAGCTATTTCCATCTCAGTAATGAGTTACGAGAGATTGGAAGATAGGGGGATGGTAATGTGGAATATAAACATTGATTATTAGATAAAAGCAAAATTACTTTAATTTTTTAATAATTGTACTATATTTTACTGATTATTTGCCATGCACTAATGAGTAGTTACAGTATTTTTCATTTTTCTTTGCTCATTATGAAATATATTGGTAAAACTAGAAAGCACATAAAAATTGACAAATTACAAACAATGATATAAGGAATAGTGTGCATTAGTGGCTGTTAGGTCTATGTACCCTCTTGATCCTCCTCAGGTAAAGCCATTCATGCATAATATTAATGAAAAATAGTACATTCAATTCTGTGAACAAAGTAGTTTTGTATGAATCATGAAAAAAAGTGAAAATACATATGTGAAGCTAGCTACAAATCTCAAATAGAAAAAAAATAATAGCTAAAAAGTAATGCTTACTTTGTGGCAAACACATGTTTAGCAATGTGAGTGTGACTTCATATTTGAATGTGTTGGATGATTATGTAATAATTATTATTGTAATTATGCATTCTGTTTACATTAGGTAGAACAGTTTTTGAGATGCATTTCTATATTCAAGATTGATGGCTGAGATAAGACTTTCTTGATAGAATTGCCCTTCCTTTTTATGATGCTAGTGCTACTTAAATATGTTTAGTAACTGCTAAAGTGTTTGACCCATACTTATGTTCATTCAATATCTAGTACAGGCTCATTTGTAGTAGGAGTACTTGTTGGATGCTTAGGCATAGCAATGACTGGTTTATGTAAAGTGTATAAATATAAGGGGATAGGGGAGAAAGAATACTTCCCACGTATTCCCTGTGTGTCGTAGAAGGCGACTAAAAGGGAAGGGAGCGGGGGGCTGGAAATCCTCCCCTCTCGTTTTTTTTTTTTTTTTTTTTTTTTTTATTTAATTTTCCAAAAGAAGGAACAGAGAAGAGGGCCAGGTGAGGATATTCCCTCAAAGGCCCAGTCCTCTGTTCTTAACGCTACCTCGCTATCGCGGGAAATAGCGAATAGTATGAAAAAAAAAAAAAAAAAAAAAAAAATATATATATATATATATTCCTATGAGTTCACTCATAGGAACATCTTGATCATGCGCAAAATTGTGATCCTTTCCAATATATATATATATATTCTTTGAAATGTACAGGTATGTATATGTGCGTGTGTGGACATGTATGAATATACATGTCTATGTGGGTGGGTTGGGCCATTCTTTTGTCTGTTTCCTTATGGTACCTCTCTAACACGGGAGACAGCAACAAAGTATAATATAAATAACATTTACATATGTTAAACTAATTCACACTACAATAAGTGTGATAACAATGAGTGGTTGGCATATGTAGGCATGTGTTTTCTCTGGAACTATTTTAGGTTTTCACCTACCATCCAATACAAATGTTCTCCATAACCCCATGATTACAATAAGAGAGAGTTTCTTATACAAGTGTAGGGGTCATTGGGAATGCCACCTGTGCAGGCCTCCCTCATTTGTACATAATTCTGCTTAAAATCACTTTTCTCATTTCATGTTTCTACTTTTCTTAGAAATATTTTTGTTATCACCAGCATCATCAAACGATCTACAAATTTTTAATGGGGTCATCTTGTAAGCATGACCTTTAGGTTAAAGGCCATGCACTTACAATAGTTGCTGTAAGGGTACAGAATAGAGCAAAAATTTTTCCTGTGCCTATATATATATATATATATATATATATATATATATATATATATATATATATATATATATATATATATTCCTATGAGTTCACTCATAGGAACATCTTGATCATGCGCAAAATTGTGATCCTTTCCAATATATATATATATATTCTTTGAAATGTACAGGTATGTATATGTGCATGTGTGCACGTGTATGAATATACATGTCTATGTGGGTGGGTTGGGCCATTCTTTTGTCTATTTCCTTGTGGTACCTCTCTAACACGGGAGACAGCAACAAAGTATAATATAAATAACATTTACATATGTTAAACTAATTCACACTACAATAAGTGTGATAACAATGAGTGGTTGGCATATGTAGGCATGTGTTTTCTCTGGAACTATTTTAGGTTTTCACCTACCATCCAATACAAATGTTCTCCAAAACCCCATGATTACAATAAGAGAGAGTTTCTTATACAAGTGTAGGGGTCATTGGGAATGCCACCTGTGCAGGCCTCCCTCATTTGTACATAATTCTGCTTAAAATCACTTTTCTCATTTCATGTTTCTACTTTTCTTAGAAATATTTTTGTTATCACCAGCATCATCAAACGATCTACAAATTTTTAATGGGGTCATCTTGTAAGCATGACCTTTAGGTTAAAGGCCATGCACTTACAATAGTTGCTGTAAGGGTACAGAATAGAGCAAAAATTTTTCCTGTGCCTTCCTGGTGACAATATGTGGTGTGAGAGGCTTTGATACAAGTTAGTAATGAAAGGGTAAGAGAGTGAGAAGTGTAGTAATAAAAAGAATGTGGTTGAGAGCTGAAGAAGGTGTGGTGAAATAGTTTGAACATATGGAGAGAAGGAGTAAGGTTGACAAAGAGGATATATGCATCAGAAGTAGAGGGAATAAGGAGAATGGGGAGACCAAATTGGAGAGGGAGGATTCGAGTGGAAAAGATTTTGAGTGCTTGGGGCCTGAACACCCAGGAGGGTGAAAAGCATGCAAGTTATAGAGTGAATTGGAGTAATGTGGTGTCAATGGACTGAACAAGGAAATGTGACACATCTGGGGTAAACCATGGAAAGGCCTGTGGGGCCTGGTTATGAATAGGGAGCTTTGGTTTTGATGCATTACACATGACAGCTAAAGAATGGATGTGGCCTTTCCTTGTCTGTTCCTAGCACAAACTCAGTTATGCAAAAAATAAAAAGAAATAATTCCAACTGTGCTGTGAAGAAGACAAGGCTTCATTGGCAATCCCTGCCTGAGAACTGCCAGGTCCATAAAAAAAAAAAGTAGCACTCTAGGCCACAAGAAAAGTGAGGAGCATAATTAAGTGGAACCCTGTGTCAATACAGTTGGGCTCCAACACTTCAAAGCCAGTGTTCTGAGTAAAAACAAGAAACCTTGAGCCCTCAAGTATCTTACCAGCTGTCTGCCTGTGCTATATTATACCAAGAAAAGTGCATGGTTCACACAAGCTATCTTTCCTGACTGGTTCCTTAAGAATAACCTAGCAAGAGTCTGTCATGAAAGTGGCTCCACTTAAAGTGAAAGCCCTGTTCACTCTTGACAATATTCCAGTCCATTCAAGATAAAGTGAACTGCTCATCTGGAATGGCCACATCAAAATAATGTTGCTGCAGACAACACTACTTCTACTTCCCTAAACTAGCCTATGGAACAGGGGATTATCATATCTGCTGAGAAAGTTTACAAGAAAAAGCATTTGGACCTGCATTACCTAGTCAACATTGGCCCTGAGGAGGAGGAAGACAGAGCTGAACAGACCCTACAAAATCTTAAACACTACAACATTAAAGATGCAGTTTTTATTTGTGCTGATGCTTGGGACTCTGTTCCTGTGGACAAACATCAACATGAGAGGAAAGGTGGTATAGAAACATGAAGAGAAGCCTGACCTCAGGGGATTCCAGACAGAGATTTTGCTTGGGTCTTCAATCAAGCTGGGGTTGAAGGACGATGCTGACATGCCTGGTTACCATTAACTATGATGGCGAAATTGCCAACGAAGTGTCCAGATCCAGGTCCTCTGATCAGTTAAAAGAAGAGTTGGAAGAGGATTGAGTTCCTGACCCTAAGGAAGTGAATTTCAATGATACTTTGGCTGCCAATAACACCCTCCTCAGGTTCACTGAACAGAAAAACACCAGGAGGGTCAATACCTGGCATGAATTTGTGATGTACTCTAGGGAGACTTGTAAAAACATCAGGAGAAAATTGCACAACTGAAAAAGTCCCAGCACCAGGGATGCTTCTCCACAAGGGGGTTATCAATCACTAAACTCTGAAATAAAGGAAAAAGTTGAAAAATCCCTTTTCAGGTGATTTACTGGTGAATAGAGGTAAATCTAGTACCAAAAACTCCGAAGTACATTCAGGGCAGCTACAGCTATTGTCCCTTGTTGGGCACTGTAGACAAGTTGGTAAAAGGTCATTTGCTTGGAAGTGAGTGAAGAGATCCTCCAGCAGGTTTACCCCCATAAAAAGGAGCCGGTTTAATGCCTCTCTTCCTAAATATAATTTCTGTTGTTGTGGTTACCACCCTTATATGATGTCATACTCCAATGAAGGAAAAACCTGAATTAGTAGCCTTGTCCATTGTAAGGGAAGAGTTTCTTTTTCAAAGGGATCTGCCAGAGCCTTATTCTTTTTTTTAGACCATAAACTGTTAATGTTTTATGCACAGAAGGGGCATGGTACCAACACTTCTTTAGTGATGCACCAGGGATGCTTCTCCAAAAGGGGGTTATCAATCACTAAACTCTGAAATAAAGGAAAAAGTTGAAAAATCCCTTTTCAGGTGATTTACTGGTGAATAGAGGTAAATCTAGTACCAAAAACTCCAAAGTACATTCAGGGCAGCTACAGCCACTGTCCCTTGTTGGGCACTGTAGACAAGTTGGTAAAAGGTCATTTGCTTGGAAGTGAGTGAAGAGATCCTCCAGCAGGTTTACCCCCATAAAAAGGAGCCGGTTTAATGCCTCTCTTCCTAAATATAATTTCTGTTGTTGTGGTTACCAACCCTTATATGATGTCATACTCCAATGAAGGAAAAACCTGAATTAGTAGCCTTGTCCATTGTAAGGGAAGAGTTTCTTTTTCAAAGGGATCTGCCAGAGCCTTATTTTTTTTTTTTAGACCATAAACTGTTAATGTTTTATACACAGAAGGGGCATGGTACCAACACTTCTTTAGTGATGATGAGTAATTGACTCCTACTTCTTTTACAAAAAAATCCTCATGTACATGACCCTCTAAGGAAATAAAACTCCACCTATGATTTGAGGCATCCATCAAAACCATCACATAAGTAAGAGAAGTTTTCCATAGTAAAGGTCTATCGAGGTTCCTCCAATCTGTCCATCAACCTAGTGCAATGGTAATATCTTGAGGCAAGGTTTAAGTAGAACCCTGTTTAAAGAAAGAAAAGCCAACTATACCTAGAGAACTCACTTTAATCTGTAACCTCACATGTCACAGCACTAAGGTGCAAAATTAACTTAATCAACAGCTGCTTTTATCAATGTTGTGATGCCACAATCTGGGATTAAATATTTGAAGTAACTTTTTTTTTTTTTTTTTTTTTTTTATACTTTGTCGCTGTCTCCCGCGTTTGCGAGGTAGCGCAAGGAAACAGACGAAAGAAATGGCCCAACCCCCCCCCCCCATACACATGTACATACACACGTCCACACACGCAAATATACATACCTACACAGCTTTCCATGGTTTACCCCAGACGCTTCACATGCCTTGCTTCAATCCACTGACAGCACGTCAACCCCTGTATACCACATGACTCCAATTCACTCTATTTCTTGCCCTCCTTTCACCCTCCTGCATGTTCAGGCCCCGATCACACAAAATCTTTTTCACTCCATCTTTCCACCTCCAATTTGGTCTCCCTCTTCTCCTCGTTCCCTCCACCTCCGACACATATATCCTCTTGGTCAATCTCTCCTCACTCATTCTCTCCATGTGCCCAAACCATTTCAAAACACCCTCTTCTGCTCTCTCAACCACGCTCTTTTTATTTCCACACATCTCTCTTACCCTTACGTTACTTACTCGATCAAACCACCTCACACCACACATTGTCCTCAAACATCTCATTTCCAGCACATCCATCCTCCTGCGCACATCTCTATCCATAGCCCACGCCTCGCAACCATACAGCATTGTTGGAACCACTATTCCCTCAAACATACCCATTTTTGCTTTCCGAGATAATGTTCTCGACTTCCACACATTTTTCAAGGCTCCCAAAATTTTCGCCCCCTCCCCCACCCTATGATCCACTTCCGCTACCATGGTTCCATCCGCTGACAGATCCACTCCCAGATATCTAAAACACTTCACTTCCTCCAGTTTTTCTCCATTCAAACTCACCTCCCAATTGACTTGACCCTCACCCCTACTGTACCTAATAACCTTGCTCTTATTCACATTTACTCTCAACTTTCTTCTTCCACACACTTTACCAAACTCAGTCACCAGCTTCTGCAGTTTCTCACATGAATCAGCCACCAGCGCTGTATCATCAGCGAACAACAATTGACTCACTTCCCAAGCTCTCTCATCCCCAACAGACTTCATACTTGCCCCTCTTTCCAGGACTCTTGCATTTACCTCCTTTACAACCCCATCCATAAACAAATTAAACAACCATGGAGACATCACACACCCCTGCCGCAAACCTACATTCACTGAGAACCAATCACTTTCCTCTCTTCCTACACGTACACATGCCTTACATCCTCGATAAAAACTTTTCACTGCTTCTAACAACTTGCCTCCCACACCATATAAGTAACTTATGCAGTCAAAAGCCTTTTCTCATATAAGACACACAGAACCTGTCTTAATGCATCAATCTTTCCTGTGGCCAGTAAAATTCTGACTGAAAGTCAACCAAGATTTTTCTGGTTGATGATTCAACCTGCTTCTAAACAGGACACCTTAAATCATATTTCTTGCCTAACTTTTAATGAATTCCAAGTACAAGGATATATCTCAGAAAGACAAAGTCTGAGGCCTTATCAGAGAAAATTCTTTGAATCTCGGAGGTGATCAGTCCTGAAAAACTTGAGGGATTATACAAAACCTAAAAGGGCATCACCTGGACTGCCACGTTGGTTCCCAAACTTCAGGACCTAGAGTTTCCTCAACCTGGAATGAATGGAGAATGTACCAGTAAGTACATTTTATTTCCCAAACTGATTATCGAACTGTCAGCCATAAAGAATTGCTGACTGTCTGTATGGCAGTCATCCAAATTTGTACCATCTAAAGCAGGTCAAGTCTAAAATCATCCTCTTTCTGATTAGGTCCTTCTTATGACTAGAAAGAGGATATAAATGAAAACCAGTCCTCTTACAGGTTCCTATTATGTATATTTTAAAATTTCATGCCTATATTCTCTTAGACAGGGAGTAAGGGCTGTCCTAAATTCTGCTTTGAAAGGGAGTGACTGAAAAGTCTACTTCCAACAGAGCTCCTTTCACATCATTAGAAAACATCCATGTATCGGACTTTGTAAAAACTCAAAGTTATGGAACAGATTCTAATCTCAAATGGAGCTAGTCTCCTCTATATCATATCAATTTTAGTAATGTACTGCCAAAGCATGTACCTTGGAAGGAGCTATTTGGATAAAGATCTCCAGATTATCCTGTTTACTACCTTAAAAGGACTAATTAAAGATGATTTCCCTGTGCCTAGTACAAAATAAGAAGTGCCATACAGTACTACGTCTATGAGGAATAGACTCTAGTACAACCTATTGCAGTGAGAAGCAAGGGCATCCTTGACTTGCTAACTCCTCCACGCAGTTTCTCAGGGGTGATATCTACCTACATCTCTGATGCCTCTTCCTTCTGGGAACTTCTATCAAAGGGGTGGGAACAACAAAAGTCTTTACTTATCCTTGAACCTACATACCTCCCTTGCATATACCATTCTATGCATTCTTCTACCATTTTTCTCCTTCCAGTACTCTTCCACTCTATTTCTCCATGTCACAGGTGGTTTTTATCAGTACTATAATACACTCTTCTTGTAAACTTCCAGCCTTGCAATCTTTCCACATGCCCAAACTACCTCAAAGTATTATGTTTCATCCACTCTAACATCCTCCACAATTCATTCCCTTTGCATTCCCTGCCATATGAACTCTCTCATAAACCCTCTCATTTTTTCCTTCATTCCATTTAGTCATACCACATGCTCCTCTCATATAGCTCATTTCCATAACCTGGATTCTTAATCTCTGTGACTCATTCAATGTCCATGGTTCAGCTACATAGGTCGGAATCAGGAGGATTATGCTTTTCCCTCATTCTTTCTTCAGTTCCATACTTAAACCTTTAGGTTTAACAACTGGTGTTAATAACTGTAACAGGTCTAGACAATCTAGTTTTACAGACCTTTGAATAGCCTCACTGGAAAGGTGAATGCATAGGAGTTGAGCCTTAAGGAGCTCCAACTAGTCTTCCTTATGGAGAGTAGACAGCTATTCCTCTACAATCCTATCCTATCCTCATAAAAATCAACAAAAGTTGTCCACATGTGAAAGGTAAAAGCTTTAAGGCTAGATTCACTACCCTCCCAGGTCTAACTTGATAATATTCTTTTAAAACTGGGGGAAGCACACTAGAAATATCAAGGGAGACTTCTTCTATTGCAAGTAACATGGAAGAGCATTCATATGGCAATTGGAAATTTGTCTCTAATCCTCATCCAACTTAACTGGCTCTGGGACTGGTCAAAACAATCTGATTCCTGTCTTATGATACAATCCAAGATTATTAAGCAAAACCTTTGAGGAAAAAACTGCTTTGGTAGCCCCTAATCCAAAAGGAGTCTCTCTTTTTCTTCAAAAGCAAAACTGGTAAATTACTTTATCTCTGAGAAGTAATGAAAGAAAACATATAAAATTACAAATCTCTGTGATAGTTTGCTCACAATCAAACTGATACTTCTCTAAATTGATGATTATGGAAGCTAAGTCCAAACTTGAGGAGAATGGGATTTCCTCAAAAAAAGTTTGGTATATATACCAAATTCTGCTGATATCACTACTGATATGAAGCATCTAAACTGGAAATGTCTAAAGAAAGAGATGGTAAATCTAAGTCCCAAACAGCAATAACTCAACCATTTCCTGCCAAATGGGATGGGATGTGAGGACCCTGTATGTAGAAAGAGGACTTGAAGGGACCCCACATTCTCAAGTGGAGAAAAAAACAACTGGGCTCTCAAGCAAAGGCGCACTAGTCCAAGGTGTGTCTCACAATTTTCAGGTATTGTTAGCTGCAATACCTGTATGAGAAAAGCATTTGGTCTGTACTCTCCTGGAAAGACCTGTATAAAAGCTTAACAGTCTAAATAAAGAACTGAGTTCTGCCACTCTGTGCTCACATCTAATACGGGGGAATCAAACAACATACACATTTTTTAAACAAAATACATTATGGAAAGACTGTTGTTCAAAGAATCTTTCAGTAGATTTAAATGCCTAAACCCACTTTTGGCATGCTGAAAACCTCTCATGATCAAGGAAATATTTGACTGGGATGATCTACAGCTTCCATGCAGGATGAATTCATGTCTGGGTTGTTGAGGTTAATGCACCTCAAACAAAGATGGCTTGACAACAAACTTTGATCTAGGAAGAAGTACAAGCCTGTCTCAGATGAATTCCTAGGTCCTACAATGAAAAGGAGGACAATCTGACAGTAAATGGGTAAGTGTTAAGGCTGAACATGAAACGGCATATCAAACAAAAGCACATGTAAGTGCTTGGGAATTATAAATGCATTTCACAATAGGAAGTGTACACCACTACATGAAAAACTTAAGTACACTAGAAAAGTGTCAGAACTCCCATGTATAAAAGCATCTTTTTTTCTACAGAAGAAATTCACACTGTTACTTGTCAGACAACCCAGTCCTCAGTGTAAGCCCAAAATAAAGAAGCTAGAAGCACTGACAATAATGACTGTCTATATACAACCTTCTGAGTGGAGCTCCTCCCTTATGCACCTACAAGGTATACATGTATGAATATGGGGGCCCAGATGGATGCAACAACTACAGCATGATAAACCCCTTCCTTCTGTGCCTTGGCAAATCACAGACAGGTTTGTCAGGAAATTATAATCATAGGATTGCTGGTTTATGTCCATATTCCCCAACAATAATGCAAGAACATAAATTCATCTTGTCCTATGCCTCTATCCAAGATGGGACCCCAACATCTTGCACCATCAAAAACTGCGAGCTCTGATGTCTATCACTTTACTGGTAGAATCCTGGAGAGGGTAGTCACGGAAAAGGGACTTTCTAGTAATAACGATGGCAAAACATATATCTTTCACATTTCCTAATCATGACTCATGGAATGAAACAGAAATGCCTTAACAAGAGCCGGATATAAGTACAATGGGGTACCAGAAGCAATCTGACAAGTAGCAAAACCTTAGAAGGGACAAAAGACTCCTTTGGTGAATCATAATGAAAAATGAGTTTTTCTAATGCACCAGCATCCCCATCTCAAAAACCCCATCATCATTATTTGGAGGAAAAATAAGATAAAATCACAAACTAACAGAGGGAAGGAGCAGAACCTACTCCAAGATGCTCTAGAAAAAATTTGATTTCCTATATAAACACATAATCTTATTCATATGAGGGCTTGGCCAGCTGTTATTACTATGGAAGGGGCCCTGTCTCCTATTGATAGTAGTATGCAATGGTCAAAGTGTATGAGAGTTAGAGTGGGTCTCTTGTAAGGTAATCCTCCCATCATGACTTGAAAGGTAAGCTTTGTCTATGAGACACTCCTACCATTGTTAAACTGGAGGAAAACAGTTTCTGTAATATAGAATGGTTCTGTTATCCACAGAATTGAGCATGAGGTGTAGATTTTAAACCAAAATGCCAGTCAAGATCAATGAGGCAGAACCACAACAATAATGGATACCTAATCTGCTGATATATGATGATGATGGTACAAATCAAGGTGTGAATGAAAACTGCTGTCCTAAAATGGCGCAACTCTAGTCCCTTACAGTACATTCCCCCACAAGAGGCCTATACAGTACAGCAAATCCTCCAACAAAAAGGAAGGAAAACAAGCCCACCAAAATCAACCAGAAGCAGAACAAGGAAAGAGAGTCTTCATCCATGTAATATGGTTACATTCAACTTACATAATGATATTTGGAATTCATCAAAAGTTTCCAGTGCAAGCTCACATTACACAAACAGATAATTTAATATCAAAGCTGAAAAGATACTTTTAGCAATAAATGGAACGAAAATATACTTAACGACAGGCCCTAATAAATATCATCTGAGAACAATGAAAGAGGCGAAAAATGAAAATACTTAAGTCCTTGACAGCTCTTTTCAATAATTCACTTGCTATTCAAACCTTGCTTCCCTGTCCATTCAAACATTTTTAAGTCTCATCATGATAGAGTCCAACAAATCTATGGCACCTAGTTCCCAGCATCACAGGGTGCTATGAATCTCCGAGTTTCTGCTTGACTCTACTGCTAATGAGAGGGAGGGCTCTGGCATTGTAGTACTGGCCCCTAAATAACCTTTTCTTCTCTGTGAAACCTCCCTCTTTTTCTATTTACTATACCAATATTCATGGTCTCTCGTAACCTCTCTGCTGAACATGTCTAGTACCTCTCCTAACATCTTATTTCTCTCTGAGACACAATTGTCAATTGATGTTCTCATTAATCCCTTTCTCATATCCAACTTTAATCACCACTCACAATTCCAGTCCAAAAGTGTTTGTGCTTATTCCAACATCAACACACCTGTTGCCCACCTCAAGGACCTTGAGTCCCCAAACTTTGATGCTGTGCGGCTCAAGGTCTGTTTCACAACGACCACACTTTTCCTCTGTTTTGCTTATTGCTCTCCTAATTCTACACTCTTCCTCTGCTTCACCTATTGCTCTCCTAATTCTACAAATTCTCTATCTTTCTTTGACTATCTAAACTCCTGTGACATCCTCTCACCTGAAAACCGAGATCCTCTACCTTGGGGATTTCAACATTCACCAGAGGGGATAGTTGAATGCCTTCAATATGGATAATGGAGGGACTGAAGTCCTCACGTTCTCCATTCTCAATGATCTAGAGTAAATTATCTCTCACCCTACCCATGTTCCAGACTGCTGTGATTTCTCTTAATATTCTGGACCTATTTTTTCACCACTATTCCACCCTGCTGAGTACACAATCTCGCCCCTAATTGGTTCTACTGATCATACCCTTATAAATGTATCTATTCTAACAGCAACTCCCTCTCTAGCAGCCCCTTTTAATAGTAAATACTGGCACCTCAACAAACCTGGTTGGAATAATTTACAAACTTCTTTTCTGACTTTCCTTGGGTAAATTACTGTATCTTATGTGGGGATGCTTAAGTCTCTGCTAAATCCATAGCAGAGGTTATAACTGCAGAAATGATAGTATCTAACCCCTCTTCCTTCAAGATGACAAGGGGTGGCATCTGTGTCTCATATCTATGCTCCCCACTTTTGGCTTCCCTCCAACACTTTGCTCCTTCATTTCTAGCTTCTTCTCCAGCCAATCTATCTCTGTAGTTGCTGATGGATTAGCCTCCCCCCTTTTCTCCATAAACAGCAGTGTCCTTCAAGGTTCTGTCTTGTCCCTTTCACTGTTCTCCTTTATTCAACAGTTTCCTCTCCACAAGTCATCCAATGCACTCATACCCTGACAACTCAACACTGCATTCATCCATATCCTTCGATTCTGCTCCTTCTTATTCACTCGAACTGCATCTTGTCTTGACACAGCGTCCTAAATAAACTCAGACTTGGACAGGATATCTCAAAGGGGTAGATGAAATCTAGTTAAGTTTAATGCCTCCAAGACCAAGTTTTTACCCATATCTCCATTGAAAACTCCTGATAACTCTTATCTCACTTTTGATGGTTCTGTAATTCCACCTCTTGACTCAGTGAATAAACTTGGTATTACTATAACATCCAGTCTTTCTTGGAAGCCCAACATTACAGGAATAGCTAAGTTGCCACTAGAATACTGGGTGTCCTGTTTGGATGCCAAAACTTCTTTTCTTCTAAATAGTTGCCCTGTTTATACATAGGATTGATTTGTCCTTGTATGAAGTACTGCTCTCACATCTGGGGTTGGATCTAGCTTTGCATCCTTACGTGACAAAGTAGAGTTGAAAGCAGTCCGACATAAAATGTCCAAGGCTAACTTCCAAACTTGACACTACAGCCCTATGCTGCGGCACTGGTTCACTTTCCCTCTTCTGTAGGTTTTACTTTGGTTTTTGCCCCTGAGAGCTGGCTACCACAAGGTAGACCAAGCAATACTTGGCAACTCAAGGGTGGGCAGTTTTGCTAACTGCTTCTTTTCCTACACATCGAAGCTTTTGTACTCTCTACCTGTTCATGCCTTTCCCAAAAACTATGACCTGGCACATTTTAAAAGACAGATTTTTCACTTAGAAACTCATAGACATTTTAACTTATTTTTTCTTTTCCCCTTTTATCATTCTCTCTATATTTCAATAAGGTCCCCAGCCTTGATGTGGACTTTTGTATATGAGTGGAGCCTTCAACATAAAAAAAAAAAAGAATAGAAAAAAAAATCAGCAGGTGATGGGTAATACCAACTTGCCAGAAAGGAGGAGCTCAAAAAGTGTATGTAAAGAGCAAAAGGACAAGAGAAGAGAGGGGTGAATGAGAAAATTGGCTGCAGGCAATTTGAGGGACTGGATCAAGACAAGGGATGGAATCTCAAGAGGGATGGAACTAGCTAGCATCAAGAACCTTAGACTGAAGATTCTGTCCATTAATGCACATGGACTAAAGGTAAATGGTAAGGAATTAAAATTCAAAGATCATACCAGAAACAGCAACCTTGATGTTACTAGAGTGCTGGAAACTAAACTCACCAAGGAGCTAAAGTCTACCCTAACTTGTCCAGAAGGGTACATGATAATGTGGAGGGACAAGAAAGATAAAGGAGAAAGAGGACTGGCCCTCTTAGTGAGGGATAGCATCAAATTCAAGGAAATATAAGCAAGTGCCACCTTGAAACAGTCCATAATGGGAATAACTATGGTGATAAGAAAATACTCATTGGTGTTTATTAGTTTACATCCCTCCAAGAAACTATAACAACCCAAAGATGATGTACATTAATAACAATGAAGGGACAATCAAGATGATGATGATGATGCACATAATCCCTTTATGAGTATGGTATATTACTGATAATTAGGGATTACCATTATTGGGATTCAGACTAGGAAAACTTCAATGCTCATGGAAAGAGGGAGATACTGATATCAGCCTAAAATGAAGCATATATAATCTAAATGGGATAACACAATATTACTGCTTGACTTTATTTCCACAAAACAGCATGGAAATAGAGCATATCAAAAATGAGGTAATTTTAGGAAAAAGAGTTCATATAGTACTTTATTTTGCCTATGCGGTGGAGGAAGATGCAAGACAGGGATCAGAAGCACAGAACCCTCAAAGGAAATACAATCAAGACAACTATATATAGCTCATCAAGTTCTTTGAGGGAATGTTGGCAAAAAGGAGTTTTGCAAGAGTACAGGCCAGCGCTATGGAAGGTTTTGTGAAATCTACTATGTTGGAGATGTGACATGGGTGCCATGAAAGATTAAAAAAGAAAGGAAAATAGAGCAGGAGGCAAGGTTCAACATGAAATGCTAAAAGCAAAAGAGCTCTGGGATGATCTGTGAAGGAAGTTTAAATATTACTGTAGTCAGACAGCATTAGAAAGATTTAAAATCACATGAAGTAAGTACTGCAGCGTTAGGAGAATAATGTTTTAAAAAGAATAATGTGGACAAAGTAAAAGACAATGCAAAGCTTTTCTCAAAGTTCATTATGAGCAAACTACTGGTTAAGGAACAACTAATCAAGCTAAAGGACTCAGACGGAAGAACTCATGAAAAAGACAAGGAAACATGTGAAAAGGTAAATGACAAAAAGCAAAATATTTTCACATGGAAGGAGGATACTACATCAATGCTGGAAAAGTGAAGAAGAAAAAAAGTTTTGGATAATATGAAAATTAACAGAGATGATTTAATTTGGCTATTAAAACTAAATGACACATACAAGACCCATGGATCAAAGAAAATCTACTTCACCATATGTACAGAATGTGTGGAGGCACTTGCTTAGCTGCTTAAAATATCATTCATCAGAACACTAGAGAAGGTTGTTCCAAACATAAGGAAGAGGCAAATGTTATGCCTATGCTTAAGGAAGAAGACCGAGAACTCACGATGAAGTACAGGCCTGTCTCATTGAAGGTGTGGTTTGTATCTATCTATCTATCTATCTATTTCTCTGATACCTATTCCTGGCCCCACAAATATGGAAGAGGTTTCCAGAAAGTGTTGTGAAATCCCTACAAATAAAATACATCTGAAACACCAGATGATGTTCATTAGGAGCATAAGAATAGAAAGAATGCAGAATAACAAAATAAAATCTAGTAATGTATTATGGAATTTATGAGATACCACACATATAAGGAGGAAATCAATTTCATAAAACTGACTAAACAAGTGCACTGAAGGAGGGTTAGTACAATTTGATACAAAGTGGACTAAAGCCAGAATTACAATAAAAGGAGAGTGATGAGATGAGAGTGAGAGGGAATCTGGTGATGGTTCTAAGGAGATGTGTTAAATATGTTATGTGTAGACGAGATTCGGGATGAACCACTCTGCCAAACTGTGAAAAAAAGCTGAGTGATGTGGGTGATCATCTTCCTGTTTCACTTTTTTGCAATTTATGTACCCACTTTCATATGTGCAACTAACTTGCTTGGTTTAACAAAAAGACACACAAACAGAAAGAGGTGGGAACTTGGTTAAACATACCTTAAGTCAAATATCAGATCTTTCACAACATCAAGAGCATCATTTGGAAGATCTAACGTGAGTAGAGTACTGTAGCATCCACGAACATGTCGCAGAACCTATGAAAATGAAAATGATAATTAAAACTCTACATATTTAGAATAGTTGTGGAGATAATGAAACAGCAAGTTACTGTCATTTACTTAAAAATTAACTGCCATTTATCACTGTCTGTCAATATACATATTTGTCTTTAACATACCACTGTTTTCCTCCATCTTAAATTATCATTATAAACCCAGGACCCCTTGTCCAGGGTCTGTAGCAGCTTCAAGCTTACATAACAATATATAAAAGGGAAAGGACAGACTCCTTTGGAAAGAAAAATTCTTCAAAGAGATTTTATTCTGATGGTACAACCTTAATGATGGTGACTTTCATCTTGTGGTATAACCAAAAGTAAGTGTACTCCAACAATGTCCTTTATCTTAAATGTAACTATATGTGTAATCCTCCTTAGCTTATCTATTTCTTTAATCATGTCCCTCAATACCTAAAACTTTCAGCATTTTCTTTATTTTCTTAATTTTCCTCCATAAACCTATCTCTCCTGGATTCATTATATTCCTCTCATACAACAAATATCATCACATCTCATTATTTAGACCAAGTCAAATGGCAAGCTACTGCAACACTATTCTATGTCTATCATCATTACCATGTCTTCCAACCTATCTCCTAATTCTTAATTTAGTTTAAGGTATTCCCAATAATTTTTCCATTACTGATCACTGTCACTGTCTCCAGTGTTAATGAGGTAGCACCAGTAACTGATGAAGAAAGGCCACATTCCCTCACATCCATTCTCCAGCTGTCATGTTGTGTAATGCACCAAAACAACAGCTCCCTATCCACATCCAGGCCCTTCAGATCTTTCCATGGTTTACAACGGACACTTCACAAGCCCTGGTGCAGTCCAGTGACAGCACATCGACCCTAGCAAACCACACTGTTCCAATTCACTCCATCCCGTGCATGCTTTTCACCTACCTATTTGTTCAGGCCCCCAATTGCTCCTAATCTCTTTCACTCCATCCTTCCATTTCCAACTTAGTCTCCCCATTCTCTTTGTTCCCTCCACTTCTTACACATATATCCTCTTTGTCAACCTTTCCTCACTCATTCTCTCCATATGTCCAAACCATTTCACCACACCCTCTTCTGCTCTCTCAACCACACTCTTTTAATTACCACAAATCTCTCTTACTCTTACATTACTTACTCAATCAAACCACCTCACACCACATATTGTCCACAAACATTCCATTTCTGACACATCCATCCTCCTCACTCATTCTCTTCATATGTCCAAACCATTTCAACACATCCTCTTCAGCTCTCACCCACACTTTTTATCAACACACATATCTCTTACTCTTACATTACTTACTTGATCAAACCACCTCACACCACGCATTGTCCTCAAACATTTCATTTACAACACATCCAACCTCCTCTGCACAACCTTATCTATGGCCCATGCCTTGCATCCATATAATATTGTTGGGATTAATATTCCTTCAAACATACCCATTTTTGCCCTCTACGATAACTTTCTCTCTTTCCACACAATCTTCAGTGCTCCTAGAACCTTCACCCTTTTCCCCACTCTTATGGCTCTCTTCCGCTTCCATGGTTCCATTCGCTGCCTTGTCCACTCCCAGGTATCCAAAACACTTTACTTCCTCCAATTTTTCTCCATTCAAACATACATCCCAACTAACTTCTCCCTCAACCCTGCTGAATCTAATAACCTTCCTTTTATTCACATTCAATCTCAGCTTTCTCCTGTCAAACACTCTTTCAAACTCAGTCTCCAACTTCTGGAGTTTCTCACTTGAATTTGCCCCCAGTTCTGTATCATAAGCAAACAGATGTCATACTTCCCAGGCCATCTGATACCCCACAGGCTGCACACTTGCCCCTCTCTCCAAAACTCTGGCATTTACCTTTTTCACCACTCCAACCATATACAAATTAAATAACCATGTTGATATCACATACCCCTGCCACAGGCCAACCATTCACTTTTCCTCTCTTCCTACTTGTTCAAAAGCCTTACATCTTCGGTAAAACCTTCTCACTGCTTCTAGTAGCTTTCCTCCCACACTGTCTATTAAGACCTTACACAAAGCATCTCTATCAACCCTATCAAACGCCTTCTGCAAATCCACAAATGCCACATGCAAATTCATGTTTCTCACACATATTCTGTAAGCAAATACCTGATCCACACATCCTCTACCACTTCTGAATCACACTACTCCTCCCTAATCTGATGGTTTGTACATGCATTCACCCTCATAAACAATGCCCTCCCATACAACTTACCAGATATACTCAACTAACTTATACCTCTGTAGTATGAGCACTCAACTTTATCCCCCAAGCCATTATAAAGTGGCACTATACATGCATTCTGTCAATCTTCAGGCACCTTACCATGATCCATCTATACATTAAATATCCTCACCAACCAATGAACAACAGTCACTCCCTTTCTTAATAGATTCAACATCAATCCCTTCCATTCCTGCCACCTTGCTGCATTTCATCTTCTACAAGGCTTTCACTACATCTCTCTTCACCAAACCACTGTCCATGATTCTCTCACTTCACATACCCCCCAACCAAAACATCTGCAACTCTATCATCAACCACATCTAGCAGTCCTTCAAAATAATCACTCCATCTCCTCCTCACTTCACCACGACCTGTTATTACTTCCCCTTTTGCTTCCTTTACCACTGTTACCATTTGTTCTCTTGTCTTTCACACATAATTTACCTCCTTCCAAAACATCTTATTCTCCCCAAAGTCTACTGGTACTTGCTAACCCCAACTCTCATTCGCCCTCTTTTCCAACCCCTGCACCTTCCTCTTGACCTCCTGCCATTTTATCTTACACATCTCCAAATAATTTGCACTCCTTCCATGTAAGTACTGCCCAAATATCTCTCTTTTTCTCTTTAACTAGCAACTTTACTTCGTCATCCCACCACTCACTACCCTTTCTTATCTGCCCACCTCCCACCTTTCTCATGCCACATGCATCTCTTGTACATGCCATCACTGTTTCCTTAAACACCTCTCACTCTTCATCCACTCCCCTTGTTTCATTTACTCTCACCTTTGGCCGTGAGAAACAGAATTGAAGGTTCAAATTACAAAAGTAAACGTTTGTTAAGTGTAGCAGGTAAGCCATATGGGAGACTGGTGACTGAAAGAGTTGTGGCATGCAAAGAGTTTGATTTGGTAGGAACAATATAGAGGATGTAGGTATCAGGTGATTGTTTTGAAGAATGTGTGTGACAACTACGTAAACAAACAGGACACATATGAGGCATTTATAATCTGATAAGATAGAAATGCTCTGTGGAAGGTTTGTGAATATATGGTGTGGAAGAAGAGCTCCTAAATGCAAAGAAGAGTCTTCATCAAGACAGTAAGACATTATGTATGACTACAATGAGAGGGTAAGCCTATATTATGGGTGTGTTCTGTCACCATGGCATTTAATTTGTTTATGGGTGGGGTGGTGAGGGTGGGGACATGCAGTGTGTTGGGGCTGAGGGGTGAGTCAGTTGGAGAAGGATGTTGATTTCAAATGCAACTTAAAGTAATTGATGCTGTGGAAGAGATTAGATCTTTCAAAAATAAAGTTTAATCTGAAAGGTAATGAGAAAATTGAAGATGAGAAGAATTTTGAAAAGGAAAAAATTGAAGGTGCAATAAAAGCTCCAGTGAATAAAAGGAACTTGAAGAGAATATGTGCGTAACTTGTATGAGAGAATACTTGCCCAAACTCTGATATATGGATGCAAGACCTACATTTATATAGGTAAGGAAAGTATGCAACAGAGATGCATAATTCACATAGTACAGTTGGAATCACAGGGAAAGACAACAAAAAATGAAGATGTGATTAAGATATGTGGTGTGAAATCATTATAAAAATTTTTGTTGAATGTTTTTAGGCTGGCTTTGGATCATAGAGAATGTGTGGCAAATAAGTTTGTCAACAAGATGTATTATGGTATATTCAAAGGTGCATGAAGATGAACAAGACCGTGGCAGAGATGAAATGGAGTGAGAGAACTAACAAGAGCCAAGGATATTTCTAAGAATAATGATTCCAGAGGAATAATTGGGGATAAGATGCAATGGACAATTGTTTTACTTGAAATATCAGCCTACAAACGAAGTAAATAGTAAGCATCTATATTAGTATCGAACTTCACATTTGACTTTAACACATTAGACACAAGCCGTGTCTATGAAAAAACTGAGAGGATGTACACAAATAATATATCCCAGAGATTTTGGGAAAAAAGAATGAGTTATTTTGAAAAGACAGAAGCTCCTCAAACATTAAAACAATATTCAATTCCTCATGGATCATGATGATGATGAAAATTGACTGATATTTTGAAATGAAGATGAAAGCAATATAAGGGTCACGAAACACATGAGAAACAAAAATGAAGGATGCCATGTGGTAAAGTTAAATAATGAAAGCAGTAAGTGGGATATTCAAAATTCTATATTCAAAATCCTATATAAAATGAAACCAATGGGAGCAAACATCCCTCACTATGTGTAAAAATAGTTAATCACCATTCTTACTGAATATGGATAATATGCCTCATAAATCATCCCCTGAATTATTTGTCTACCTGCACTAAAAAAATCATTTTCAACATCTAAAGCAGGCTAAATCATGAAGCAGTGCCCCACATACTTTTGTCATGCAGTTCTCATTTACCCACACTGCATCTCTAAATCTCTTGCTCCAGGACTTTGCCCCTGTATCTCACTTAAGCTCTCATTTAACGAAGTGACAGCACATTTACTGCACAACTAATTACAACATATATATTCATGTATGAATATATATGTTGTAAGAATATATGGTGTGGGTGGCAAGTTGTTTGAAGCAGTGAAAAGTTTTTATCGAGGATGTAAGGCATGTGTACGTGTAGGAAGAGAGGAAAGTGATTGGTTCTCAGTGAATGTAGGTTTGGGGCAGGGGTGTGTGATGTCTCCATGGTTGTTTAATTTGTTTATGGATGGGGTTGTTAGGGAGGTGAATGCAAGAGTTTTGGAAAGAGGGGCAAGTATGAAGTCTGTTGTGGATGAGAGAGCTTGGGAAGTGAGTCAGTTGTTATTCGCTGATGATACAGCGCTGGTGGCTGATTCATGTGAGAAGCTGCAGAAGCTGGTGACTGAGTTTGGTAAAGTGTGTGAAAGAATAAAGTTAAGAGTAAATGTGAATAAGAGCAAGGTTATTAGGTACAGTAGGGTTGAGGGTCAAGTCAATTGGGAGGTAAGTTTGGATGGAGAAAAACTGGAGGAAGTAAAGTGTTTTAGATATCTGGGAGTGGATCTGGCAGCGGATGGAACCATGGAAGTGGAAGTGAATCATAGGGTGGGGGAGGGGGCAAAAATCCTGGGAGCCTTGAAGAATGTGTGGAAGTCGAGAACATTATCTCTGAAAGCAAAAATGGGTATGTTTGAAGGAATAGTGGTTCCAACAATGTTGTATGGTTGCGAGGCGTGGGCTATGGATAGAGTTGTGCGCAGGAGGATGGATGTGCTGGAAATGAGATGTTTGAGGACAATGTGTGGTGTGAGGTGGTTTGATCGAGTAAGTAATGTAAGGGTACGAGAGATGTGTGGAAATAAAAAGAGTGTGGTTGAGAGAGCAGAAGAGGGTGTTTTGAAATGGTTTGGGCACATGGAGAGAATAAGTGAGGAAAGATTGACCAAGAAGATGTATGTGTCGGAGGTGGAGGGAATGAGGAGAAGTGGGAGACCAAATTGGAGGTGGAAAGATGGAGTGAAAAAGATTTTGAGTGATCGGGGCCTGAACATGCAGGAGGGTGAAAGGAGGGCAAGGAATAGAGTGAATTGGATCGATGTGGTATACCGGGGTTGACGTGCTGTCACTGGATTGAATCAGGGCATGTGAAGCATCTGGGGTAAACCATGGAAAGCTGTGTGGGGCCTGGATGTGGAAAGGTAGCTGTGGTTTCGGGCATTATTGCATGACAGCATGAGACTGAGTGTGAACGAATGAGGCCTTTGTTGTCTTTTCCTAGCGCTACCCCGCACACATGAGGGGGGAGGGGAATGGTATTCCATGTGTGGGGAGGTGGCAAATGGGAATGAATAAAGGCAGACAGTGTGAATTGTGTGCATGGGTATATATGTATGTGTCTGTGTGTGTATATATATGTGTACATTGAGATGTATAGGTATGTATATTTGCGTGTGTGGATGTGTGTGTATATACATGTGTATGGGGGTGGGTTGGGCCATTTCATTTCGTCAGTTTCCTTGCGCTACCTCGCAAACGCGGGAGACAGCGACAAAGCAAAATAAATAAAATAAATAATAAATAAATATTCATGTTAAAATGTTCATAACAGAAGAAAGTCTGAGTTTACATCTAATAGTTCAACTGGTTTTGCAGGAAATCCATCCATCTTTAGAGATGCAATATCTTAATTTCAGTTAACAATATCTAATATGTACTCCAAGCAAGATGTCTATTAATAGTTATTCCGCTACTTAAAGATAACATCTTTCATTAAACATATATATTCATGCATACCTGTGGCAGCCATGGAGTTATCTGGTCTAAGGAAACTTCTGGCCAGACATGATAGTTTCGGAAGTTTTGTCCATCTGGGTCTAGGGAGAGTGGCATGATGGCTCCCCGCATTACACCACTAAACACATGTAACAGCTCAAGAATCATCTCCTGAAAATTGAAAATCCCAATAATTCAATCAATCTATCTATCACCACTTCCTCTGTGGTTGGATCAGATACATACAGCCTCTCAATTCACTCATATCCATCCAGAACCCATGTTGTATGATAGATAAAATGATAGGTAAAAGATTGATTGATTAGCTTTAGCTTATGACAGAACTAATGTATAAATTATGGGAATGTTTTATCTCCAGTTGATGGTTCTTTTCTTGGCCTACATTAACATTTACTGAGTAACCAAGAGCAAATTCTTAAAACATATCCTCCAAAGAATAATTCTTCTCACTCTAACCTATAGTTTCACCTTAGCTCCAAATTTGTCTGTCCTACTGCCCTGCTACTACCTTCCCTTGCTATGGCAATTTTCATTTTATTTATATTTCTTAAAGCAAGCAAGAGGTTACTCCATTACAAAAGTGAACCCAAACCATCATGATAAGGATAAATATTTGCACTCAGCACTTAAAGAAACAAGGAAGTCAGTCTACCCAGACAGGAGAGTTGGTGAAGAGAACACCTTTTAAATAAGCTGGCTCCTGCAAAAGAAGCATTCCTTTATGCAATTGATCCCTTCATGAATGGGAATGAGGCTTGTAATAATAAAAAGATAAACAAAGTTTAAGGCATTACAATGGATCTTAATAACCTCCTCTCTCATTTGCACTTTTTTCAACTCATAACTTATTCTCAATCTCATGCTAATTTCTAATTCTACACATCTCATTTATTCAAGATTTCATTCCCGTAGGTAATGACCATACTCTTCTCTTTTCTCTTTCCCTATCATATCAATTTCATTAACCCATCAATCACTACACTTTTTCATAAACCAACATCCCACTTTCTGCATACCACACACTGAATCCACACTTTTCTTTCTTTCATACTATTCGCCATCTCCCGCCTCAGTGAGGTAGCGTTAAGAACAAGGACTGGGCCTCTGAGGAAACATCCTCACCCGGCCCCCTTCTCACATGTATGCAATATTTCTCTAAATACTGTCCACTTCCCATCCATCACCTTTGTCTCATTTACTCTCACCTTATGCCACTTTTCACTATTCTCTTGGCATCTCCATACACAAGCCTTTTATTCGAACTCATTCACTCTCACCACCTCACCTACGTCATTTCCACTCTTCCCAAAGCTACTACAAACTCTTATACTGACCTTCACCAAGAAATAATTAGACATCCCACCTACTGCCCCTCTCAGTACAGTAGCATCCATCAACCTTTAGTGTGCATCCTGTCAATTAGTACTATCCATCTATCTAATTCTCTGATGCCTGTTCCTCAAGGAAACTACCATAAAGGGGTTGGCCACAATAAAAGTCTCCACTTATCCTTGTCCTATCATGCCTCCCTCACATACACCAATTTCTCTCCCTCCAGTGCTCCTCTACTTTATCTCCCCATGTCACAGGTGGCCTTTCTTTCAAATCAAATCCTTTAATTGTACTACCAAACATTCTCCTTTTAAACTCTGTCTTGTACCTTTTCCACATTTCCAAACCAACTCAAAGTATTCTTTCACCCACATCAATCATATTACAATTCATTCCCTTTGCATTCCCTGCCAAACCAAATCTCTCATACAACTCTTCATTGCATTCTGCCTTCCATCTAGTCATATTACATGCTTCTGACAAACACATTTCCATTCAGTCAGTATATGATCCAAAAATGCTTGGTGAGCTCTAACTTCACTCAACTATGTGGTTTCAGTGTATTACACATGACAGCTAGAGACTGAGTAAGAACGAGTGTGGACTTTTTTCACCTTTCCTGGCACTACCTCACTGAAGGGGGGGGGGGATCCTATTTCTTGTGTGGTTGGGTAGTGACAGGAATGGATGGAGGCAAGCGAGTATGAATATGCTTTTTATTTTCATTTTATTTTGCTTTGTCGCTGTCTCCCGCATTTGCGAGGTAGCGCAAGGAAACAGACGAAAGAAATGGCCCAACCCACCCCCATACACAATGTATATACATACACGTCCACACACGCAAATATACATACCTATACATCTCAATGTACACTTATATATACACACACAGACACATACATATATACCCATGCACACAATTCACACTGTCTGCCTTTATTTATTCCCATCGCCACCTCGCCACACATGGAATACCATCCCCCTCCCCCCTCATGTGTGCGAGGTAGCCCTAGGAAAAGACAACAAAGGCCCCATTCGTTCACACTCAGTCTCTAGCTGTCATGCAATAATGCCCGAAACCACAGCTCCCTTTCCACATCCAGGCCCCACACAACATTCCATGGTTTACCCCAGACGCTTCACATGCCCTGATTCAATCCAGTGACAGCACGTCAACCCCGGTATACCACGTCGATCCAATTCACTCTATTCCTTGCCCTCCTTTCACCCTCCTGCATGTTCAGGCCCCGATCACACAAAATCTTTTTCACTCCATCTTTCCACCTCCAATTTGGTCTCCCACTTCTCCTCGTTCCCTCCACCTCCGACACATATATCCTCTTGGTCAATCTTTCCTCACTCATTCTCTCCATGTGCCCAAACCATTTCAAAACACCCTCTTCTGCTCTCTCAACCACGCTCTTTTTATTTCCACACATCTCTCTTACCCTTACATTACTTACTCGATCAAACCACCTCACACCACACATCGTCCTCAAACATCTCATTTCCAGCACATCCACCCTCCTGCGTACAACTCTATCCATAGCCCACGCCTCGCAACCATACAACATTGTTGGAACCACTATTCCTTCAAACATACCCATTTTTGCTTTCCAAGATAATGTTCTCGACTTCCACACATTCTTCAAGGCTCCCAGGATTTTCGCCCCCTCCCCCACCCTATGATTCACTTCCGCTTCCATGGTTCCATTTGCTGCCAGATCCACTCCCAGATATCTAAAACACTTCACTTCCTCCAGTTTTTCTCCATTCAAACTTATCTCCCAATTGACTTGACCCTCAACCCTACTGTACCTAATAACCTTGCTCTTATTCACATTTACTCTTAACTTTCTTCTTCCACACACTTTACCAAACTCAGTCACCAGCTTCTGCAGTTTCTCACATGAATCAGCCATCAGCGCAGTATCATCGGCGAACAACAACTGACTCACTTCCCAAGCTCTCTCATCCACAACAGACTGCATACTTGCCCCTCTTTCCAAAACTCTTGCATTCACCTCCCTAACAACCCCATCCATAAACAAATTAAACAACCATAGAGACATCACACACCCCTGCCGCAAACCTACATTCACTGAGAACCAATCACTTTCCTCTCTTCCTACACGTACACATGCCTTACATCCTCGATAAAAACTTTTCACTTCTTCTAACAACTTGCCTCCCACACCATATATTCCTAATACCTTCCACAGAGCATCTCTATCAACTCTATCATATGCCTTCTCCAGATCCATAAATGCTACATAAAAATCCATTTGCTTTTCTAAGTATTTCTCACATACATTCTTCAAAGCAAACACCTGATCCACACATCCTCTACCACTTCTGAAACCACAAAAAGGCTACATTCGTTCACACTCAGTCTCTAGCTGTCATGTGTAATGAACCAAAACCAAAGCTCCCTTTCCACATCCAGGCCCCACAAAACTTTCCATGATTTACCCCAGACACTTCACAATCCATTGACATCATGTCCACCCTGGTATACCAAATCGATCCACTTCACTCTATTCCTTGCATGCCTTTCATCCTCCTGGTCACTCAAAATCTTTTTCACTCCATCCTTCCACCTCCATCTTGGTCTCCCACTTCTCCTCGTTCCCTCTACCTTTGACACTTATATCCTCTTTGTCAATCTTTCCTCACTCATTCTTTCCACGTGACCAAACCATTTCAACACACCCTCTTCTGCTCTCTCAACCACACTCTTTTTATTACCACACATCTCTCTTCCCCTTTCATTACTTACTCGATCAAATCACCTCATCACAAAGTGTCGTTAAACATTTCATTTCCAACACATCCACCCTCCAGCGCACAACCCCATCTATAGCCCAAGCCTCGTAACCATATAACATTGTTGGAACCATTATTCCTTCAAACATACCCATTTTTGCTTTCCGAGATAATGTTCTCGACTTCCAAACAATCTTCAAGGCTCCCAGAATTTTCGCCCCCTCCCCCACCCTATGATTCACTTCTGCTTCCATGGTTCCATCCGCTGCCAGATCCACTCCCAGATATCCAAAACACTTCACTTCCTCCAGTTTTTCTCCATTCAAACCCACCTCCCAATTGACTTGACCCTCAACCCTACTGTACCTAATAACCTTGCTCCTATCCACATTTACTCCCAACCTTCCTCTTTCACACACTTTACCAAACTCAGTCACCACCTTAGGCAGTTTCTCACATGAATCAGCCACCAGCGCTGTATCATCAGCGAACAGCAACTGACTCACCTCCCAAGCTCTCTCATCCACAACAGACTGCATACTTGCCCCTCTTTCCAAAACTCTTGCATTCACCTCTCTAACAACCCCATCCATAGACAAATCAAACAACCATGGAAACATCACACACCCCTGCCGCAAACCTACATTCACTGAGAACCAATCACTTTCCTCTCCTCCTACACGTACACATGCCTTACATCCTCGATAGAAACTTTTCACTGCTTCTAACAACTTGCCTCCCACACCATATATTCTTAATACCTTCCACAGAGCATCTCTATCAACTCTATCATAAGCCTTCTCCAGATCCATAAATGCTACATACAAATCCATTTGCTTTTCTAAGTATTTCTCACATACATTCTTTAAAGCAAACACCTGATCCACACATCCTCTACCACTTCTGAAACCACACTGCTCTTCCCCAATCTGATGTCCTGTACATGCCTTCACCCTCTCAATCAATACCCTCCCATATAATTTATCAGGGATACTCAACAAACTTATACCTCTGTAATTTGAGCACTCACTCTTATCCCCTTTGCCTCTGTACAATGGCACCATGCAAGCATTCCGCCAATCCTCAGGCACCTCACCATGAATCATACATACATTAAATAACCTTACCAACCAGTCATCAATACAGTCACCCCCTTTTTTAATAAATTTCACTGCAATACCATCCAAACCTGCTGCCTTGCCGGCTTTCATCTTCCACAAAGCTTTTACTACCTCTTCTCTGATTACCAAATCGTTTTCCCTAACCCTCTCACTTTGCACACCACCTCGACCAAAACACCCCATATCTGCCACTCCATCATCAAACACATTCAACAAACCTTCAAAATACTCACTCCATCTCCTTCTCACATCACCACTACTTATCATCATCTCCCCATTAGCCCCCCTCACTGAAGTTCCCATTTGCTCCCTTGTCTTACGCACTTTATTTACCTCCCTCCAAAACATCCCTCCATTCTCCCTAAAATTTAATGATACTCTCTCACCCCAACTCTCATTTGCCCTCTTTTTCACCTCTTGCACCTTTCTTTTGACCTCCTGCCTCTTTCTTTTATACAACTCCCACTCATTTGCATTTTTTCCCTGCAAAAATCGTCCAAATGCCTCTCTCTTCTCTTTCACTAATAATCTTACTTCTCCATCCCACCACTCACTACCCTTTCTAATCAACCCACCTCCCACGCTTCTCATGCCACAAGCATCTTTTGCGCACGCCATCACTGCTTCCCTAAATACATCCCATTCCTCCCCCACTCCAAGATCAGTCCCCAACTTCTGCAGCTTCTCAAATGAATCAGCCACTAGTGCTGTATCATTGGTGAACAACAATTGACTCACTTTCCAGGCCCTCTCATCCCCAACAGACTGCATGCTTACCCCTCTCTCCAGAACTCTTGCATTTACCTCCCTAACCAACCCATCCATGTACAAATTAAACAACCATGGGGACATCAAACACTCCTATCGCAGACTGACATTACTTACAAATGTGAAGAAAGCAAAATTTTAATCATACTACCCCAAGACCCCTTTTATAGGACACTTGCAGATTCCAAAGTTGTACAACGATCAGTAGTAAGGATACTGATGGACTTCTTGGGAGAAAGAAGCTCCTTCACGAGATTACTTTCATCCACTGACTACAACCTCACTGAAGGTGACTTTTCACACAAAATCATGCAAAAACAGACAGAATATCATAAGAGTTGACAGATGCACCTGTAGAAGGTACTATGAATATATGGGGTAAACTGAAAGCTACTAAATCCATTAACTTAATGACAGCGGCTACTCTTGGTATTTGGTATGCTCTTAGTGCAGCAGTTTTTAATAAATTCTGAAAATTTTTATTAACTCTCAGTAACATTAAGAAATTTACCATCCATATCAGAGAGAGACACAATTTTCCACAGAGCTTTCCCATCTTTATTAACAAACACCTTTTCTAAATCCATCAAGGCAACAGATACTTTCTTTTTTCTTGAGCTTCCTCCATTCCCAGCCTCAGTGCAAAAACTCAATCAAAGGTCTTGCTTTCCTTTTTAATTCCATTTCATGCTTGATTTACAATAGGTTTCATCTATTCTTTTCAAACAATCACTACAATAAATTGCCAAAACTTACTAATCTTATAATCATCTCTCTGTAATTCTAAAAATCAAAAAATTTCTAAAATTCATTATCATTTCCTTTACTTTACCTAGATAAAGTTTACCACCTTCATCCAAAAAAGTCAGTTTTTCCATGCTGCCATTCATACTTTCTCAAACAATTCAACAGCAACTTCACCTCAGGCCTTTAGGATCACACTCACCAGTTTCTTCAATTTTTAGAAACATTAGTACTCATCTCACTTTTTTTGCAATGTCCTCCTCTTCCCCAAACTTATTCTGCATTCTCTTAACTTTTAATCATGTATCAATAGCCATGTCCTTTAGGCCATCCATCCACATCTGTTCTTTAAAGCACTCTTTACATCTCTTACAAACCTCATCCTTTATTGCAAGCAATATCTAAGTTTTGTGACTAATGATTTTCACACAGACCTCACTCCAGAACTACCTGTTATTTAACCTTCCATACTCATTCATTCTTTTCCCAAAATCCTCATGTGCTTTCTTTTTCTTAAAAGTAAGCAACTGTTTATCACTTATTTTCAAAGACTTTCTATCTAACATTCTTTACTCTCCAAGTACACTATTTGCCATGAGTCAGTTTTTCCTTCTGATCTGTCTTTTCTCCTCAACCAGCTTTTTTACATTCTGATTACACCATTATGTTCCTTGCTTTCTAAACCTATTCCTGTACTGCACTAAATCAATAGTGCTCTTGTCTACCCTCTCTTCACTGTAACTACATCATGTGTATTTTTTTTCATACACATTTGCCATCTCCCGCAGAAGTGAGGTAGCATTCAAGAACAGATGACTGAGTCTCAGAGGGAAAATGCCTCCCTTGGCCCCTTTCTCTGTTTCTTCTTTTGGAAATGTAAAACTGGATGGGAGGATTTCCAGCCCCCACTCATGCCCCTTCTGGTTGCCTTCTACAACATACAGGGAATACATGGGAAGTATTCTTTCTCCTCTATCCCCTGGGAAAACCATGTGTATCTATGAACATAAATTTCTATTCAGAACTCTCATATGGTGACTTTGTTTGGTAAAATGTGTCAAAGAAGAAAGTTGAGAGTAAATGTGAATAAGAGCAAGATTATTAGGTTCAGTAGAGATGAGGGACAAGTAATTGGGAGGTAAGTTTAAATGGAGGAAAACTGGGGGAAATGAAGTGTTTTAGATATCTGGGAGTGGACTTAGTAGCATAAGTGAGTCATAGGGAAGGGGAGGGAGTGAAGGTTCTGGGAGCGTTCAAGAATGTATGGAAGGCGAGAATGTTATCTTGGATGGCAAAAATGGGTATGTTTGAAGGAATAGTGGTTCCAACAATGTTATATGGTTGCAAGGTATGGGCTATAGATAGGGTTGTGCAGAGGAGGGTGGATGTGTTGGAAATGAAATGTTTTAGGACAATATGAGGTGTGAGGTGGTTTGATCGAGTAAGTAATGAAAAAGTGAGAGAGATGTGTGGTAATAAAAAGACTGTGGTTGAGAGAGCAGAAGAGAGTGTGTTGAAATGGTCTGGACACATGGAGAGAATGAGTGAGGAAAGATTGACAAAGAGGATAATCTATCAATTCTTTAATTTGCCTTCCACTCATCCATTCTTATAACTTGTTACAAATAGTTTCACTCTCCTTTTCAAATGCTCTTTCTAGTTTCCTCCAAAAAGAACCTTACTCTCCTTTTCTCTACTGCTACACAAAAGATGGATTACTTTAAGTCATTCTAAACATATTCCATTTGAGGTTTTCATTAGCATTTTTCAGCTTACATATGATCAAATATCTTCTCAAACCATTTACTCCTCATTGAAATCCTCACACCACCCTTCTATACCATCTAATACACCTTATCTTACACCCCTCACTAAATTCCTTTCCAAATCTCACTACCTCTTAAGTCTTCTACAAACCTAGAACAGCTAAATCACCCATTCTAAAAGGATCAATAGCTTTCATCCCTTCACATTCACCATTTACTCCTCTTACATTCCAATCATACATACAAACTTGCATCACTAGTCAAAAGCAGTTGCAAGCAAGATACTTTTACCCAAGGACATATGCACCTTTTGTGGGAATCTTCTTTAACAGCAAGAGTCCTGAGCTCAAATTTAAAATACACAATCCATCTTTTCATACCAAGCCTACCTTACATCTGGGATGTTTAAAGTGGTCCACTTGAGCTGTGGGAGGTAGAAGTTCACCACCAAAGTATGCTTGGCTAAGCTTCCACATATCTGGAAAGTTGGAAGACAAAACTTCGCATATCTCCTCCACCATCAAAACTCGAACAGGAGCTGTGGCCTGTGAAAAAAGTGTTACGAGTGTTACATGCTTCAACATAGATTTCTCATATCAAATGTGAGAAAACAAATGTATCTGGAAATAATTACAAAATACTCCAAACTAATGGTAATTACAGGAAGTACCTCTTTAATCCAACAACCTTGGGACCTGGCCATTGCTGGACCACAGAAAATGCCACAAAACAGAAAATGACCCCTAAGGGAACCTCCTGTGTAAATATATGCCAGATCCCTACTCTTGTAACCTCATTCCACATACATATTGCCGTGTTATCTATAGAAATTATTCCACTTCCTTGTTTTCCTCTGCACTTTCTTCATGATGATCTTGTTTCTTCCCACCTTACTGAAGAATCTCCAAGATTTCTTGATCAGTTGGATGATAAACAACAGGCTCATCATCATCAATATTCATCCATTCCTCTAGGTTTTCCTTTGTAATCTCTTTGGTTACTGCCAACAGTGCCACCCTGGTAGCAGATCCACAAACTAATGGAGGCAGATTCAAAATGTGCCAGACCAAGAGAGTTGCCGGAGCAGAAAATGCCGGATTAGAGAGGTACAATCCGTATATGCAAAACCTGAGAAAGTCTGCTAGCATGGCAGCATGCTTCTACAAAATATTTTTGGCTATCAAAGGAAATTTTTTGAAAAGGAAAAAACTTTACTTGTAACCCACATTTGAGCCAAATTGCTACAATTCCATCAGGCAGCTTATGAAACCACTTAAAAGCCTGCTATCTGTTAGATCAAAGGTTTACCTGCACAAACGGATAACAAATTTGCTACATTTATGGTCAAAATAGCTAAAGTGGCAATTAGCATCCACAAATACTAAACACAATCACAATGAAACAAAGATCCTCCCAATACTACTCATCTCAACATGGTTGGTACTCAATTCTTTGTGACAAAGCTAGAACTAGACTCCAACCAAACCACTCCATAACTAACTGCCAGCTCTAGAGCAAAAACAAAAAGCCTATCCCTGCCTCACATACAACTCTTTTCTTTCATACTTATTCGCTGTTTCCCACATTAGTGAGGTTGTGTTAGGAAGAGACAAAAAGGCTTCATCCATTGTCTAGCTATCATGTGTAATGCACTAAAACCACAGCCCCTATTGACAACTACATCCTACAGGCCTTTTCATGGTTAATCCAGGGTGCTTTAAATGCCCTGGTTCAGTCCAGTGGCAGCATGTCACCCTCTGTATACACAACATTCCAATTCCCTCTATTCCATGCATGCCTTTCACTCTCCTGCATACTCAGACAACATAAAAATCTAGTTCACTCAATTCTTCCATCTCCAATGTGGTTTCCCCCTTCTCTTTGTCCCCTCCACAACAGACAGATATATCCTCTTTATCATAAACATCAACTCACTGATTCTCTCCACATGTCCAAACCAATTCAAATTCAGCCCATCCTCTTCAGCTCTCTCAACCATACTCCTCTTATTTCTATTCCTTTCTCTTATCCTACCATTACTTACCTGAACTTTCCTCTAATCACCACATACTGTCCTCAAGCATCTCATTTTCAGCACATTCATCCTCTTGTATAAAAGTCGTTGGTCAATTTCACAGCCTGCAACCATTTTTTATTTTTTACATTGGAGGCTCCAGTCATGGACAAAAGTCCACATTAAAGCTGGGCTTTAATTAATATGTAAACAAGTTAAAGAAAGGAATAAAGAGACAAGGAAAAGTATTCATGAATACTGGAGAAAGTGAAAAACCTGCCTTTTAAAAAGTGCCAGATCATAGTTATTTGCAAAGACATGAGATGGTAGAAAGTTCTAAAGCTTCAAGGTGTAGGGAAAGAAACCATGTGAGAGTCACTTATAATGGCTTCACTTCTAAAACAAACTCTACAATGGAGTTCACAAAGGAGCATTTCTTGCTCCAACTCTCTTTAATCTTTTCGAAAACAATATCCCATTACCTAAGGCAAACCTCAAGAATTGATCAAAAAAAGGGGGTGACTGTGTTGTTGATTGGTAGATGGGGATGTTCAATGTGTGTGGGGATTGTGATGGGGTTCCTGAGGATTGGAGGAGTGCATGCGTAGTACCATTGTACGAGGGCAGGAGGAATAAGGGTGAGTGTTCAAACTGCAAAGGCATGAGTTTACTGAGTGTTCCTGGGAAATTGTATGGAATGGTGCTGATTGGGAGAATGAGGGCATGTACAGGGCATTAGACTGGGGAAGAGCGGTGTGGTTTCATAAGTGGAAGAGGATGTGTGAATCGGGTGTTAGCTTCGAAGAATGTGTGAGAAATACTTAGAAAAACAGATGGATGTGTGTGTGGCACTTGTGTATCTGGAGAAGGCATATGACAAGGTTGACAGAGATGCTTTGTGGAAGGTCTTACGAGTATATGGTGTGAGAGGTACGAAGCTAGAGGCAGTGAAAGGTTTTTGCCGCGGATGTGGAGCATGTGTACGAGAAGGAATAGAGGAGGGTGACTGATTCCCTGTGAATGTTGGTCTGTGAAAGGGGTGCATGATGTCCCCATGGCTGTGCCCATACATGCACATATACATACATAAATTTTTCTTTTTTCTTTCATACTATTTGCCATTTCTCGCATTAGCAAGATAGCATTAAGAATAGAGGACTGGGCCTTTGAGGGAATATCCTCACCTGGCCCTCTTCTCTGCACCTTCTTTTTGGGGGGGAAAAAAAAAGAGAGGGGAGGATTTCCAGCCCCCCGCTCCTTCCCCTTTTAGTCGCCTTCTACGACACACAGGGAATATGTGGGAAGTATTCTTTCTCCCCTATCCCCAGGGATAACATACATAAATATATCAACATATATATACATACATATACATACACAAACAAAGACATATGCATATATACAAATGTACATATTCATACTTGCTTTCCTCCATCCATTCCTAGCAGGAAACAGCATCGCTACCCCCTGCTTCAGCGAGGTAGTGCCAGGAAAACAGACAAAAAAGGCCACATTCATTCACACTCAGTCTCTAGCTGTCACGTGTGATCAACCGAAATCACAGCTCCCTATCCACATCCAGGCCCCACAGACCTTTCCATAGTTTACCCCAGATGTTTCATATGCCATTGTTCAGTCCACTGACAGAACGTTGACCCCAGTACACCACATCATTCAAATTCACTCTATTCCTTGCACGCATCTCACTCTCCTACATGTTCATGCCCTGATTGCTCAAAATCTTTTTCACTCCATCCTTCCACCTCCAATTTGGCCTACCACTTCTTCTTCCCTCCACTTCTGACACATATATCCTCTTTGTCAATCTTTCCTCCCTCATTCTCTCCATTATATCCTAACCATTTCAACACACCCTCTTCTGCTCTCTCTTACCCTTATATTACTTACTCGATCAAACAACCTCACACAAAATATTGTCTTCAAACATTTAATTTCCAACACATCCACCCTCCTCCATACAACCCTATCTACAGCCCATGCCTCACAACCATATAACATCATTGGAACTACTATTCCTTCATTTTTGCTTTCCAAGATAGTGTTCTCTCCTTCCACACATTCTTCATTGCTCCCAGAACCTTCGCCCCCTCCCCCACCCTGTGACTCACTTCCGCCTCCATGGTTCTATCCACTGCTAAGCCCACTCCCAGATACCTAAAACATTTCACTTCCTCCAATTTTTCTCCATTCAAACTTACATCCCAATTAACTTGTCCCTCAACCCTACTGAACCTAATAACCTTGCTCTGATTCACATTTACTCTCAGCTTTCTTCTTTCACACACTTTTCCAAACTCAGTCACCAACCTCTGCAGTTTCTCACATGAATAAGCCATTAGAGCTATATCATTGGCAAACAACAACTGACTCACCTCCCAGGCCCTCTCACCCACAACAGACTGCATACTCGCCCCTCTCTCTACAACTCTTGCATTTACCTCCCTAACTACCCCATTGAGGAACAAATTAAACAACCATGGGAACATCATACACCCCTGCTGCAGACTGACATTCACTGGGAACCAATCACTCTCCTCTTCTTATTCATACACATGCCTTACACTCTAGGTAAATCCTTTTCACTGCTTCTAACAACTTACCTCCTACACTATATACTCTTAAAACCTTCCAAAAAGCATCTCTATCAACCCTATCATACGCCTTCTCCAGATCCATATATGCTACATACAAATCCATTTGTGTTTCTAAGTATTTCTCACATACATTCTTCAAAGAAAACACCTGATCCACACATCCTCTACCATGGTGTGGGGCAGCTCCTTGGGGCAGCTTGAGGCTGAAAGTCACATGGAAGCAGGGAAAATCGTTTCCTTTATGGCAAGAAGATCTGTGCCGAATGTAGTTCCCCCATGGACGGAAAATATCCACACAGGTTTACTGCAGACCATCCTCAGTTCATCGCAGCTAGGCATCCCCAGTCAAGGTCATCTTGCCATGGTGATGCAAAGGGCAAGAAGAGAATGCACACATCTCTCAATATCCTCAACCTATGTAATTAGCCAACCAGATCCTCCTAGACACCAGCTTCAGCAGCCTATCTCATCAACTGTACATAAACAGACTGTCTGGAACATGCTACAGTAATTGTCTACTAACCAACTGTCCTTCCTGATAACATTCCAACTTGTCCATCCAATCCAAACAATCACCATAAAGACTTACATAAACTACAGGAAAGCAGACTATCCAGCTTTCACACGATGCACAGAAAAAAATGCTCCACCCCTAAAATATTTCATCTCACAATTCACTAATATCTACCAAACCAGTAAAAAAGCCCATATCACAAGAACATAGATAAATCATAATCCAAATTATTTTTCCACAGGTTACACACCTAATAAAGCAAGGAAAACCAGCTCAGACAGAACCACTTAAGATCAACAGAAATCATAGAATAAATCCAGTTTTTACATAACACCATCACTAACCTATTCACTGAAAGACAAAATGAAACTGGTAATCCTTCTTCAATACAATGAACCACACAACCCACAGAAAGCAACTCTTGCACTTCCTAAAGAAAAGCAACACTGCACCAATCCATCCCTTACCTGATAAGTTCTCCTGACCCATTCCAAAGAAATCCCTTCCCCAAATGAACATAAAATCATACTCATGGGACAATGCTAAAAACATCAGCTATATCCCAACCAAATCCCTAGACAAGATAATCATGAAACATCTATCCAAAATCCATTCAGACACAACTGCCCACCCACTCACACATCACTCTTACTGACACAATCAATGCAATTATATTCTTAAAATATTCCCCTGCCACAGACCCTAACAATCATGAAATTCAATTCATTTTGCTACTTACTCATCATTATTCACTAAAAAAATCTATTTCTGATTTACTTTCTTACAGGTATCAGCTGTTGGGAATTTTAAAAAAGAATATCTATGTTGTGTGTTATCACAATCTATGACACAGTGAAATGCAAGGGAGATAGAAAGATACACAGACAGGTAAATATAGGGATAGATATGTAAACAGAAAGATAGATAAATAGACAGACAGACATGAAGACATAGATATACTGATTGACAGATAGATACAAAAAGACAGGCTGAAAGAGGGGAGACAAAAAGATACACAAATAGACAGACAGAAAGATATAGTTTGATAGATGGGTAAAGAACAAACTGACCCATATGTATGACCCCATCACACTTTTTCTTCTCTCAAAATTTCTGTTAACAAAAGACGTACCTGCCACTCTCCAACTGATGACATCATAATCTTATTATACTTTGCAGCTGGCGTAAAATGTCTTGCACCACCTGTTCCTCCAGTACTCATCTTTCCTCCTCCAGAGCCTAGGTCATGGTCAGCCATTTCACGGTTCAGATGAGAATCACGGACAGATATGAGAAGATGAAGTATATATTCATGCTGAGCAGACAAGCACTGCCATGCTGGGTCACCAGGTGTTTCTAAGTGATGAAGATTTCTGTAAATGCCAAAAGGTAACATAAGTTATATGGGAAATAGTTATTAAAATCAGAATTCTAAAAACACCATCTAAAATACTAGTTTAAAATTAAGAAGAGTCAAGGAGAGAGAATGCATTCTCTCTTCTTTTCTGAAAACCCATGCAAATTTTCACCTTCGCCTCCATAAGAAAATGATCAGACATCCCTCCAGTCACACCTCTAAGCACATCAGCATCCAAAAGTCTCTCTTTCACGTGCCTATCAATTAACATGTAATCCAATAACGCTCTCTGGCCATCTCTCCTACTTACATACATATGTATATCTCTCTTTTTAAACCAGGTATTCCCAATCACCAGTCCTTTTTCAGCACACAAATCTACAAGCTCTTCACCATTTCCATTTACAACACTCAACACCCCATGTACACCAATTATTCCCTTAACTGCCACATTACTCACTTTTGCATTCAAATCATCCATCACTATAACCCGGTCTCATGCATCAAAACTACTAACACACTCACTCAACTGCTCCCAAAACACTTGCCTCTAATGATCTTTCTTCTCATGCCCAGGTGCATATCCACCAAAAATCACACATCTCTCTCCATCCACTTTCAGTTGTACCCATATCAATCTAGAGTTTACTTTATAACACTCTATCACATACTCCCACCACTCCTGTTTCAGGAGTAGTGCTACTCCTTCCCTTGCTCTTGACCTCTTACCAACCCCTGATTTTACTCCCAAAACATTCCCAAACCACTCTTCCCCTTTATCCTTGAGCTACGTTTCACTCTGAGCCAAAACATCCAGGTTCCTTTTCTCAAACATACCACCTATCTCTCCTTTTTTCTCATCTTGGTAACATCCACACACATTTAGACACCCCAATCTGAGCCTTCGAGGAGGATGAGGACTCCCCGCATGACTCCTTCTGTTTCCCCTTTTAGAAAGTTAAAATACAAGGAGGGGAGGGTCTCTAACCCCCCGCTCTTGTCCCCTTTAGTCGCCTTCTATGACACATGAGGAATGTGTGGGAAGTATTCTTTCTCCCCTATCCCCAGGGATGTATATATATTTATATTTATTTATTTATTTTGCTTTGTCCCTGTCTCCTGCGTTAGAAGCAGTGAAAAGTTTTTACCAAGGATGTAAGGCATGTGTACGTGTAGGAAGAGAGGAAAGTGATTGGTTCTCAGTGAATGTAGGTTTGCGGCAGGGGTGTGTGATGTCTCCATGGTTGTTTAATTTGTTTATGGATGGGGTTGTTAGGGAAGTGAATACAAGAGTTTTGGAAAGAGGGGCAAGTATGCAGTCTGTTGTGGATGAGAGAGCTTGGGAAGTAAGTCAGCTGTTGTTCGCTGATGATACAGCGCTGGTGGCTGATTCATGTGAGAAACTGCAGAAGCTGGTGACAGAGTTTGGTAAAGTGTGTGAAAGAAGAAAGTTGAGAGTAAATGTGAATAAGAGCAAGGTTATTAGGTACAGTAGGGTTGAGGGACTAGTCAATTGGGAGGTAAGTTTGAATGGAGAAAAACTGGAGGAAGTGAAGTGTTTTAGATATCTGGGAGTGGATTTGGCAGCGGATGGAACCATGGAAGCGGAGTACAGAATGGAAAAAGGTGAGAACAATGGAAGTAAGGGGAGTGGGGGGAGGAATGGGATGTCTTTAGGGAATCAGTGATGGATTGGGCAAAAGATGCTTGTGGCATGAGAAGAGTGGGAGGTGGGTTGATTAGAAAGGGTAGTGAGTGGTGGGATGAAGAAGTAAGATTTTTAGTGAAAGAGAAGAGAGAGGCATTTGGACGATTTTTGCAGGGAAAAAATGCAACTGAGTGGGAGATGTATAAAAGAAAGAGACAGGAGGTCAAGAGAAAGGTGCAAGAGGTGAAAAAGAGGGCAAATGAAAGTTGGGGTGAGAGAGTATCATTAAATTTTAGGGAGAATAAAAAGATGTTCTGGAAGGAGGTAAATAAAGTGCATAAGACAAGGGAGCAAATGGGAACTTCAGTGAAGGGCACAAATGGGGAGGTGATAACAAGTAGTGGTGATGTGAGAAGGAGATGGAGTGAGTATTTTGAAGGTTTGTTGAATGTGTTTGATGATAGAGTGGCAGATATAGGGTGTTTTGGTCGAGGTGGTGTGCAAAGTGAGAGGGTTAGGGAAAATGATTTGGTAAACAGAGAAGAGGTAGTAAAAGCTTTGCGGAAGATGAAAGCCGGCAAGGCAGCAGGTTTGGATGGTATTGCAGTGAAATTTATTAAAAAAGGGGGTGACTGTATTATTGACTGGTTGGCAAGGTTATTTAATGTATGTATGACTCATGGTGAGGTGCCTGAGGATTGGCAGAATGCGTGCATAGTGCCATTGTACAAAGGCAAAGGGGATAAGAGTGAGTGCTCAAATTTCAGAGGTATAAGTTTGTTGAGTATTCCTGGGAAATTATATGGGAGGGTATTGATTGAGAGGGTGAAGGCATGTACAGAGCATCAGATTGGGGAAGAGCAGTGTGGTTTCAGAAGTAGTAGAGGATGTGTGGATCAGGTGTTTGCTTTGAAGAATGTATGTGAGAAATACTTAGAAAAGCAAATGGATTTGTATGTAGCATTTATGGATCTGGAGAAGGCATATGATAGAGTTGATAGAGATGCTCTGTGGAAGGTATTAAGAATATATGGTGTGGGAGGCAAGTTGTTAGAAGCAGTGAAAAGTTTTTATCGAGGATGTAAGGCATGTGTACGTGTAGGAAGAGAGGAAAGTGATTGGTTCTCAGTGAATGTAGGTTTGCGGCAGGGGTGTGTGATGTCTCCATGGTTGTTTAATTTGTTTATGGATGGGGTTGTTAGGGAGGTGAATGCAAGAGTTTTGGAAAGAGGGGCAAGTATGAAGTCTGTTGGGGATGAGAGAGCTTGGGAAGTGAGTCAGTTATTGTTCGCTGATGATACAGCGCTGGTGGCTGATTCATGTGAGAAACTGCAGAAGCTGGTGACTGAGTTTGGTAAAGTGTGAGAAAGAAGAAAGTTAAGAGTAAATGTGAATAAGAGCAAGGTTATTAGGTACAGTAGGGTTGAGGGTCAAGTCCATTGGGAGGTGAGTTTGAATGGAGAAAAACTGGAGGAAGTGAAGTGTTTTAGATATCTGGGAGTGGATCTGGCAGCGGATGGAACCATGGAAGCGGAAGTGGATCATAGGGTGGGTGAGGGGGCGAAAATTCTGAGAGCCTTGAAGAATGTGTGGAAGTCGAGAACATTATCTCGGAAAGCAAAAATGGGTATGTTTGAAGGAATAGTGGTTCCAACAATGTTGTATGGTTGCGAGGCGTTGGCTATGGATAGAGTTGTGCGCAGGAGGATGGATGTGCTGGAAATGAGATGTTTGAGGACAATGTGTGGTGTGAGGTGGTTTGATCGAGTAAGTAACGTAGGGGTAAGAGAGATGTGTGGAAATAAAAAGAGCGTGGTTGAGAGAGCAGAAGAGGGTGTTTTGAAATGGTTTGGGCACATGGAGAGAATGAGTGAGGAAAGATTGACCAAGAGGATATATGTGTCGGAGGTGGAGGGAACGAGGAGAAGAGGGAGACCAAATTGGAGGTGGAAAGATGGAGTGAAAAAGATTTTGTGTGATCGGGGCCTGAACATGCAGGAGGGTGAAAGGAGGGCAAGGAATAGAGTGAATTGGAGCGATGTGGTATACCGGGGTTGACGTGCTGTCAGTGGATTGAATCGGGGCATGTGATGCGTCTGGGGTAAACCATGGAAAGCTGTGTAGGTATGTATATTTGCGTGTGTGGACGTATGTATATACATGTGTATGGGGGTGGGTTGGGCCATTTCTTTCGTCTGTTTCCTTGCGCTACCTCGCAAACGCGGGAGACAGCGACAAAGCAAAAAAAAAAAAAAAAAAAATTATATATATATATATATATATATATATATATATATATATATATATATATATATATATATATATATATATATTATCTATTTATTTTGCTTTGTCGCTGTCTCCCGCGTTTGCGAGGTAGCGCAAGGAAACAGATGAAAGAATGGCCCAACCCTCCCACATACACATGTATATACATACACATCCACACACGCAAATATACATACCTATACATCTCAACGTATACATATATATACACACACAGACATATACATATATACACATGTACATATTTCATTCTGTCTGCCTTTATTGATTCCCATCGCCACCTCGCCACACGAAATAACAACCCCCTCCCCCCTCATGTGCGCGAGGTAGCGCTAGGAAAAGACAATAAATGCCACATTCATTCACACTCAGTCTCTAGCTGTCATGTAATAATGCACCGAAACCACAGCTCCCTTTCCACATCCAGGCCCCACAGAATTTTCCATGGTTTACCCCAGACACTTCACATGCCCTGGTTCAATCCACTGACAGCACATAGACCCTGATATACCACATCGTTCCAATTCACTCTATTCCTTGCACGCCTTTCACCCTCCTGCACGTTTAGGCCCCGATCACTCAAAATCTTTTTCACTCAATCTTTCCACCTCCAATTTGGTCTCCCACTTCTCCTCGTTCCCTCTACCTCTGACATATATCCTCTTTGTCAATCTTTCCTCACTCATTCTCTCCATGTGACCAAACCATTTCAAAACACCCTCTCCTGCTCTCTCAACCACACTCTTTTTATTACCACACATCTCTCTTACCCTTTCATTACTTACTTGATCAAACCACCTCACACCACATTTTGTCCTCACACATTTCATTTACAACACATCTACCTTCCTCCACACAACCCTATCTAAAGCCCATGCCTTGCAACCATATAACATTATTGGAACCACAATTCCTTCAAACATACCCATTTCTGCTCTCCGAAATATCCTTCTCACCTCCCACACATTCTTCAACGCTCCCAGAACCTTTGCCCCCTCCCCCACCCTGTGACTTACTTTCACTTCCATGGTTCCATCCACTGCTAAATCCACCGCCAGATATCTAAAACACTTCACTTCCTCAAGTTTTTCTCCATTCAAACTTACCTCCCCATATCAATAGGCCATGATGACATCACATAGCCCTGCCTCACATGTACATGTATCCCAGGGCTTTCACTCAGCTCTCTATCCACTCTTACACATGAAATTGCTCCACTATAGAAGTCTTTTACACCATCCAACAGTTGTCCTCCTATACAATATATCCTAAACACATCCCACAAAGCATTCTACTCGATTCTCCAGATCCATAATAGCTGCATACAGCTTCTTACCTTTCACTTAATACTTTTCCATGGTCATCTTTATTGCAAAAATCTGATCCACACATCCCCACCTTTCCTAAAACTCTCTTGCTCTTCACTTATTCTGCATTCTGTCACTTCCATCAATCTGTCAATTAATATTCTTGCATACACTTTTCCTGTTATACTTACCAGACTTATTCCCATATAATTGCTACATATGTCCTTAGCACCTTTTCCTTTGAATAAAGGAACAATAATGGCTTTCACCCAATCCTCAGGCACAACCTTCTGTTTTCATGCTAAATTACATATAAGATGCATCCACTCTATCACACTTTCCCTCCATACTTCAGCATTTCAGTCATAATCCATCCACTCTAGGCACCTGTCCTACCTTCAGCCTCATTATTGCCCTTCTCACCTCCCTTTTTGCTATAGACCCCTGCACTTGCATCCTCTTTGTTCCCTCCATACCCATGCATGTAACACATGCTGCTTTCCCTTCTCCCACATTCATCAGTTCTTCAAAATATTCTTTCCTTTTATTTCCTCCTTTTGATTTCAGCAATTTCCCTTCCTTACATCTCACATCACCATTTCCACTCGTACAGCCACTTCCTTCCAATACAGTTTCTTATCATTCCGAAACTTTTCACTTAACTTTCTTCCAAAATCTTCATCAGCTTCTTAACATTCTGCTTACATATTTTGTATACTGCCCTCCTCCTTTGATGAACTTCCACTCCTATTATCATTTACTCATTATACTTGATTGCTATTTCCCACATCAGTGAGGTGGCGCCAGGAAACAGACAAAGAATGACTCATTCATTCATATACACATATATATACATAAATGCCCATACACGTACATATACATACACATGCATATACATAAATATACATACACATACATATACATATATACACATGTACATATTCATACTTGCTTGCCTTTAATCAATTCTCGGTGCCATCCCGCCCCACAGGAAACAGCAGCACTGCCCCCACTTCAGCGAGGTAGTGTGAGGAAAACAGACAAAAAAAGGCCACACTTGTTCACACTCAGTCTCCAGCTGTCATGTGTAATGCAGTGAGACCAAAGCTCCCTATCCACATCCAGGCCCCACAGACCTTTCCATGGTTTACTCCAGATGTTTCACATGGTACACTCCTATTAAGCAATCTACCATATGCCTTTTTTTTCTCATCCACAGCATTTCTAATCTCTTCTGTCCATCCTGCATTGCCCTTTTTATTTCTGTATCTCACTACCTTGTATCCAGAAATCAGAGATCACATCCAAACTCTACACAACACCATCATCAATGCAATCACTGAGAGAAAAACTGAACAGTGGCACTTCTTCCTCAACACAATGAATCACAAGATCCACAGCAATCAAGTCTAGCACTTGTCAAACAAGATCCACAATTACCATATAAATCATGACACTATTGAAAAATCAGTCACAAACCAACTTCACATCAAAACAAAAGTCATGAAAAACCTACACAAAGTTCATCCAGAGGCAACTGGCCACAAATCCTTCATTACCACTGACACAAAAAATGCAATCAAAATCTTAAAAGAACTCTGCAGCTTCAGGCCCTGACATAATATCAAACTTTCACATAAAACACTTTGGCCCATTTGTAATTGATGCACTTACAAGTATCTTCATCACATTTGGCTACACAACAAAATCCCTAATGTCGGGAAACCTGCAAACATAAAACTAATCCTAAAACTCTCTAAACCATCCAACTCCGCTCCTCATACCACTCCATATCACTGATGTCTTCAGTCCCATATTCTGTGAAAAATGAAGCACAACAGAATCAAACAAATATCCCACTCTTATCCACCCAACATGATCTTTAAACCCAACCACCCTAAAACCACACTACACACTGACCTCACACAACATACTGGTATTACTGAAAAAACAAAACAAAAAACATGCAAGACTCTTCTGAATACCTTAAGTTTTTGCTGAAAGATCTTCATCAGTATGAGGTACCAATAATTTCCCTATAATACATAGTTGCTGGTATAAATTTCCTGATTAGCTGCTGCTGCTGCTGCATAAACTAACAAGTTCTGAATGTGGGAAATAAAATGTGGCAAGAGCAATCAATCAATTCTTTCCTTAATTACATCCATGTCATACCTTATTATTTTCTTTTGATGTTCAAGAGAAGAAGGCATTTGGGTTAGCTGTTCTCCAAGCACATTTCGCAGGTCATCAATACGCTTCTCCACTTCACTGTAGAATCGACGAAAAAGCTATACAAAGCAAAGATGACAGTAAATGAAATCAGAGGGAAGTAATGATTTGTGTAAAACATTTAAATATTTATCTATGCCCATTTTGCAACTGGAAAGACCCTGAAAAGTTACCTCACAATTATATGAAAACTGTATGCTCTGAAGAATTATACTCGATGGATCATGACTCACATGGAAATTACAAAAAAATTCATGCTACAAGATCTTAATTAAGAAAGAGTTAATTCTCTTGTTAAACATATCATCTTCCATAATATTCATGCAAAAAGCACTGAGATCACATGAAAAAAATGACTGCTTAGGAATAATGCATCTGGCCCACTTATTACAATTCCAAAAAAATTATATCTATCTGCTTTGCAACATATACAATTATCAAAGTAAATCTGAAAGTGAAGTAACCAAAACATTAAAAGGGTAGGGAATAAGTAGTGCATGATCATAAAATTAAAAAATCAATAGTAATATCACTATTCTCAATATCACTGATTTTTCCTTTCTTTTCTTATCCAATGAATCTATCTCTGCTTCTCTTTAGCATCACATTTGTGATTTCATTCTTTTTCAAATCATGAAAATTTTGAAAAATCTTTCAGGTATATCCATTCTCAAAGGTATAATCTTGCACATCTTTTCATTTCTTTTCATTACAGCACTTTCAATTCCCACCTATAATCTAAAAGGTATCATATAAGTCCCTACAAAAACAAAAATACTTATAGATTAGATAAATAAAGTTTGAAGATTTCCAGTCCAGACTTCCAAAGTCTGTCTATCTATCCATCTGTATCTCTGATGCCTGTTCCAATTGGAACTCCCTCAAAGGGGTGGCCAAGGCAACAGAGTCTCCACAACCAGTGAATTCCAGGTCCACTTCTTAGCCTTTAGTGCCTCATCTTTAACAGGCCACTGACAGAGGGCAAACGCTAACATTGTATTTGTAGAGGCTCCTACCTAGTGACTGAGTTTGAAAGATAGTGTGAAAGGAAGAACAAAGAAGGTTATTAGCAGGAAAGAGGGACAGGTTACATAGGGTGTGAATCTGAGTGGAGAAAATTTGAAGAAGATGAAATGTATCAGATACCTGGGCGTGGACATGGGAGCAAATGGAACCATGGAAGTGGAAGTGAGTTACAGGGAAGTTGAAGTGAGTTACACGGTGAGTGAGGGGGCAAAGGTTTTGGAAGCAATCAAGGGTGAAATTGGAGGGTGAAAGTGGGCTTTTGATGGTATAGTAGTCTCAACCATGTTGTATGGATGCGAGGCATGGGTTATAGATGAGGATGTGCAGAGGACAGTGGATGTGTTGGAAAAAAATGTTTGAGGACAACATGTGGTGTAAGGTGGTTTGATTAAACAAGTTATAAAAGGGTAAGAGGGAGGTGTGGTATTAAAAATAGGAGGTTGAGAGCTGAAGAGGGTGTGCTGAAATGTTTTTGACATATGGAGAGAATATATGAGAAGAAGTTGAGAAAGAGAATAGAAGTGGAGGGAACAAGGAGAAAGGGAGATCAAACTGGAAATGGGAGGATGGAGTGAATAAGATTTTGAGTGATCAGGTCTTCAACATGCAGGAGGGTGAAAGGCATGCATAGGACATAGTGAAATGGAATAGTGTGGTACACAGAGGGCAACATGCTTCTCACTGGACTGAATCAGAGCATGTGAAGTGGCTGGAGGAAACCAAGGAAAGGCCTGAGAGGTCTGGTTGTGTATAGGGGCTGTGGTTTGACATACTGCACATGACAGGTAGAGTGGACGTGAGTGAATGTGGCCTTTCTTTGTCAGTTCCTAGTGCTACCTAGATAACACAGGAAATAGCAATCACGTATGAAAAAAAGGAGATTCCATGTTATAGTCCTAAATGTACTGATCTAAAGAGGGAGCATGTTAAATTTAACATAAAGCAAAAAGTGTAAATCTAAAGAAATTAGATACAGGCAAGTGGGTATGTAAACTGATGGAATGTATCTTATGCAATCACCCTGTCGCTGTTCCTCTAGTTTGACTTCAAGGCAGTATTGCTCTATACATCAGCAAATGATGCCACAGTTTGGGGCGTGAGCATTCATATATCAAAATCAGAATGATTAAAGTCTCCTATGAAAATGATGATGTACAACAGAAAATACAAGAAGTTAATATTATCGCATTAAAAGGGGTGGGAGTAGAGGGCTGGAAGCCCTCCCTTCTTGTATATGAAACAGAAGGATCCCAAGCAAGCAAAGAATGTAGATCCTCCTTGAAAGCCCACCAGGCTGGGTTGTCAGAATGAGTGTGGAAGTTATCAAAATGAGAGGAAAGGAGTGATGGATAGTATGTTTGAGGAGAAGAATCTAGAGAGAAACAATGCTCAAGGTTAAGGGGGAAGACTGGTTTGCAAATTTCTTTGGGGTAAAGTTAGGGGATAGCATGAAAGTGAAAGAAAGTAAGGAAGTTAACTCCAGATTCATTTGGGAGAACATGAAAGTGGACTATATGATATGTGTGACTATTAGCACTTATGTAACTGGCCACTTAAAGATTAATGAAGAAAGGCAAATTTTTGGGGAATAGTTGAGTGAGGGTGTCATCAGTTTTGACGCAAAACATAAAGTAAAAAATATAGATGATTTAAATGTAAAAGTGGCAGATAAAGGTATAACTGGGGGGAATGGGGTATTCAGTACAGTAAAAAGAAATGGTGAATAGCTTATAGAGTTGTGTGCTGAAAAAGGACAGATGATTGGGAATACCTGGTTGAAAAAGGACATACATAAGTATGTATGGGTGAGTAAGATAGGTGGTCAGCAGGTATTACTGGATTACAAACTAACTGATGAATGTGCAAGTGAAGGACTCATGGACATGAATGTGGTGAGAGGGGTAAATATTTGTTATGAATATTTGCACTGGTGATGAAGAAAGGATATGCAGAGATGGTGGCAGCTTCTAAAAAGTGTGTGAGGCATCTCTCTCTCTCTCTCTCTCTCTCTCACTGAAGCAAAGGCTTTCACAATGATGCAGCATACTGCAGTTCTGTACAAGTAAGTCTAAACAAAATGGGGGTGGGGGATGAGCCCCCCTGGTTTTTAAAGTGGGGGGAATTTTTAGTCTGGAATGCAACTCCCCTTACTTCACAGGATTTAATGTCTCAAACAATATCATTCTACTAGTAAAGCCAAGAAAATACCCTGTTTTTCTGAAAGGACCCCCTATACAGTGTATACATACAGTAACAAAAAGAAAGCAATCATACACTCACTTTCCATAATCACTTCCTAATGATTGCAACTACAATAATAGACAACAGTGTGTGTATTCGAAAAAGCGACTATTCTCTCTTAAGGAATGACTTTGATCTGAATGATTTTGAGGGTACCATATACTTTGCTTAATTTGGACCTAAAAACTAGATCTGTAAAACTAAATGAATACAATATTCATCAGAAACTAGTTAGTAACCATCAATTTTTTCTCTGAATACTTAATTCACAAAACAGCAACAATATTCACTTACTGGAACTTGTGTGTCACCAAACAGACTCTTGGCTCGAGCATAATCATTAATTACCACATCATAATCCCCTTTCTGTATATGACGTTCTATATTTACAGGTAGGTAGAGTAAGAAGCGGAATCGGTGAAGTACATTCAGGGCATTCCTTGTCCCATCTGCTCGATCTTTCCGCTGAAGTACATCTTCAAAGAGCTTGTCTGCTTCTTCTTTGCATTCTGTGGAAAAAGTTAAGGACTGTAAACTAAAGAATAAAGTGTGCAGAAGCTTTAGAATAAGAGGAAATTATATGGCTGGGAAGATGGTTGGAAATGAGAGTCATCCTAGAAAAGAAGCTTGTAAGAAGAAACATCTGGGAAGAATGAGTACAGAATGGCAAAAGGAGTGAGTAAATGAAGCTCGAGGAACGTGTGAGGAATAGGTGATGTTCAGGAAAGCATGCGCAAGATAAGTGTGAGACACATGGAAGGTGGAGAGGTAAAAAAGTGTAATGAGTGGTGGGATGAGGAAGTTATGGTGCTCGTGAAAGAGAAAAGAGAAGTATATTGCCAAAATTTGCAGGGAACGAGTGCAAGAAGGTGGGGGATTGAAGCCCCTCACTTTCTCCATTCTAATGATCTAGAGAAAATTATATCCTACCCAACCCATACACCTGACTGCTGTGACCACTCTCCCAATATTCTGGATCTGTTTTTCACCTCTAATCCTTCATGCTATAGCTACATAATCTCATTTCCAACTGCTTTATCTGGCCATACTTTCATAAATCTATCGATTTTAATGGCATATCCCCTTCCAGCAGCTTTCCCTAAACGTAAATATTGGTACCTCAATAAAGCTGATCGCAATAGACTTTCCTTGGGTAAATTACTGTTTTACATGGTGATGCTTTTGTCTTCTTCAGACTCACAGAAGAGGTTATTGCTGTGGAAATGGAAGTATTTATCCCCTCCCCCTCCATGAAAACCTTTTCTTCCAAGCCATGGTTCAACCATTCCTGTTCTATTCCTGTTCTGAGGCCATTCAGGCAAAGGATCAGGCATATCAGGCTTTGAAAAACTCTCTTACCTATGACTACCTTTCACCGTTTATCACTGTCCATAATCATTGTAAATATGTTATCCATGAGGCAAAGCTTTCCTCTATTCATAAGAAATGTGATAACTTCTCTTCATCCAATGATAGGTCTTTCTGGTCTTCAGCTGAGGGCATCGCTCACAACTCCTGTCACCTTACCTTTCCTTCACTTTTCTGTTCTGATGGTACAATAGCTGTCTCTACCATAAAACAACCAATTCTCTTTAGTTCTTGTTTCTCCTCTAACTATAACTTGGGTGACTCCAACTTTCCTTCATTATATGATGCTCCTTTTACTAATACTAAGCCCCTCCCCTTAATCTCTTTTTGAACTATCCAAAAAGCACTTCTTTCCCTGGATATAAACAATGATTATGGACCCAATGGTATCCATCCCTGTGTACTGAAAGAGTGTGCCTCTGAACTTGAACCTCTGCTTGCTTGTCTGTCCCATTTCTGTTTAAAAACCAAAACTTTTCCCCTCTTCTTGGAAGTATGCACTGATAAATCTCATTCCTAAGAAGGTTGACCATTCTAACTTCTCCAACTATCGTCCTACTGCTTTGACATCTACCATTTTCAAAGTCTTTGAATCCCTTCTCACCTCCAATATCCTCAGACATCTTAAATCTCATTGATTATATACTTTCCTATCTTATCAATGTCTGGTCATCATCCCAGAAAGATTCTGGGGAATCATATGTAGTTACCCTTGATATATCCAAAGCTTTCAACTGGGTGTGGAATTGGGGTCTCATTTCTAAGTTCCCCTCTTTTATCATCCCTCCCTCAACTTGCTTACATCCAGCTTCCTCTCTAGCCAATCTATCTCCGTGGTTACTGATGGATCAGCCTTTACCCCCTTTCCCCATCAACAGTGGTGTCCCTCAAGGTTCTGTTCTGTCTCTTACATTTTTCCTCCATTTTATCAATAATTTCCTTTCTTCTACAAATAATCAAATGCACTCATTTGCAGATGACTCAACACTGTATCCTCCACATCCTTCAATTCTGTTCTTTCTTCTCTCACTTAATCTACATCTCATTTCAACACAACTTCCTCAATACATTTGAATCTGGACAAGATTTTTCAATGGGATAGTTGAAATCTGTTCGAGTTTAATGCCTCCAAGACCCAACTTCTGCCCATCTCTCTTATCAAAAATTCCTCCCTATTTTCCTCTCTCCTTCAATGGTTCCGTAATGCCACCTCAACTCAATAAAATCTTGGTATTACTGTTACATCTATATCATCTTGGAAATCCCACACTATAAATAATCAAGTCTACCTTTAAGAAACTGAAGTCCTGTTTACATGTCAGAATTTCTTTTCTTCTGAAGAGTTACTCCACTTATGCATAGGAGTGATCTGTCCTTGTATGGAGTACTGTTTTCACATATGGGGAAGTTCTAGCTTAGAATCCTTGTTGGAAAGAGTTGAGTCGAAAGCAGTTTGACGTATGGACACTCCCTGGCTAACCTCAAAGACTGACTTACCCTATGCTGCAAAGTTGGTCCACTTTCCCTCTCATACAGGTATCACTTTGATTTTTGTATGTGAGAGCTCACTGCTTGAATCCTTCCATTATCAACTAGACCATGCAATACTTGAGAAACTACTACAACACATGATTACTATGTGGACACTGGCAACTCAAGGGTTGGCCATTTTCATGACTGTTTCTTTCCGTACACCTCGAAGCTGTGGAACTCTTTACCTTCTCATGTCTTTCCCAATAACTATGACCTGACCCATTTTAAAAGACAAAGTTTTCACCCACTCCAAAATTTATAAATACTTTTCCTTGTCTCTTCTTTTTCCCTTTTGTCTGTGACTGGAACCCCAACAATAAAAAGGGGGAGAAAAGGGGACGGATCAGGGGCTGAAAAACAGGAACGCATTCCTGTTTTGATATATTTGAAAAAAATATGTTTGATATTCTTCACTTTGTGTTTAAGTCCCATGGACACATATCTCTTACACAGATGTAATTTGAGTAGAGACCTAAGCTTTTGACCCTGAAGGTTTAGGCAAATGAGAGCTGGGATAAGCAAGTATCAATAAAAATCAAGGAGGAGGAAATATTCTGCAAAGAAAACAAGAGAACAAAAGAAAACATCAGCGAAGGGGCCAAATGGTGAAGTAGTAACAGGAAGAAATTAGATGAAGAGTAGATGGAGTGAGAATTTTTGAAGCTTGATGAACATTTTTGATGTTAGGAAGGTAGTTGTGGGATGTTCTGGACATGGGGCAAATGAAATGAAAGAGTCATGGAAAGTAGCTTAATGAAAAGAGAATGGGTGGGGAAAGTGATGAAGTGTAGCAAAGTAGCTGGAGTGGATGGGATTGCAAATAAACTTCCTAAGAAAGAGGGTGATTGTGTTGCTGACTGGTTAGTTAGGATTTTCAGTGTGAATATGGCTCATGGAGAGATGCCTGGGAATTAGTAGAATGCTTGTATAGTGCTCCTGCATAAAGGGTAAGGGGGGACATGAGTGAATGTTCAAATTATAGGGTTTGTTAATGCACCAGGTAAGCTGCATGAGAAAGTGGTGACAGTGAAGTGGGAGTGGACTGGACTCCTTGGTAAGACAAGGTAAGGGATGGACTTCATAGTAAGAAGAGTAAAGGAACAGACTCTGTGTCAAGATAAGGAAAGAAATGGACTCTAAGTTAAGACAAGAAGAAGAATGGACTCCATGTTGAGACAAGGAGTTCAATTTGGCATGTGCAAATTTTCAGACCGGGCAGAGACAATATGGCTCAAGGATTGGTATTGGTAGACAATGTGTGATTAAGTATTTGCTTTAAGGAATGTGTAAGAAATATCTTGAGAAATAAATGAACTTGTATGTGATGTTCATGGATCTGGAAAAAGCATATGACATAGATGATAAAGATGCTCTGTGGAAGGTGATGTGTGGGAGGAAAGCTACTACAAGCAGTGAAGAATTTTTCACCATAGAGTAAGTAAGGCATGTGCATGAGTACAAAGAGAGGTTGGTGAGTGGTTTCTGGTGAGGGTGGGTACATGTCAGTGGTGTGTGAAGTTACCATGGCTGTTAATTTGCTGATGAATGGGTCTTAGAGAGACGAGCAAGTAAGCAATCTGATGGGGGTGGGGAGGCCTGGGAAGTCAGTTGTTATTTGCTGATAACACAGCACTGGTGGCATGGTCAAGAGAAAAACTGGAAAAGGTGGTGTCTGAATTTGGGAGAGTGCATAAAAGAAGAGAGTTGAGAGTAAATGTACATAAAAGTTATTAGGATAAGCAGTGAAGAGAGACAAGTCATTTGGAATGAGAGTTTGAAAGAAAACTTGCATGAGGTGGAGTGTTTTATATACCTGGGAGTTAATATGGCATTAAATGAAACCATGGGAGCTGAAGTGAGCCACAGGGTGGATGAGGGGGCAATAGTTCTAAGTACATTGAGGAATATGCAGAAAGAAAGGTCATTGCCTTTAACAGTAAAGATGGGTATGTATGATGGTATGGTAGTCCTGTCTGTGCTGTATGGATGAAATGCATGGGCTTTTTGCAAAAACGTATGGAAGAGGGTAGATATGTTGGCAATATATCTGAGGACAATATGTGGTATGAGGAGGACTGATCAAAGAAGAAATTATACGGCAGGACACAGGTGTGGTTGTAAGAGGACTGTGTATAAGAGAGCTGATGAGGGTGTGCTGAAATGGTTTGAACCTATGGAGAGGATGATAAGGAAAGTATACATGTTAGAAGTACAAGGAAAAAGAAAAAAGGGGAAACCATGGATGTTGAATAATAGTATGAATGATGCTTTGGAAGGTTCAGGACCTGAAATTGCAGGAGAGTGTGAGGCAAGCAAGGGATACAGCAAACTGGAGAGGTGTAATATACAGGGGACTATGTGCTGTCAATGGGCTGAACAAAGGCATATAAACTAGTTGGGAGAACCAAGGAAAGGTCTATGCGGTCTGGTCGTGGATGGGGGGTCTGGTTTCCGTGCATTATACATAAAAGCTAGAGTATGGATGAGAATGAATGAAGCCATTTTTTGTTCCAAGCACTACAACGCTAATGCAGAAAATGGCAATCATGAAGAATTAACATAAACAGCAGTTAGTGTCTGAGTTTGGGAGTGTGTATGAAACGAGAAAGTTGAAAGTAAATGTGAATAAATGCAAGGTTATTAGGTTTACCTTCAAAAATAGAGAATATTCATAGTAAGAGTTTGAATGGAGAGATTTAGGCAACGTGGATTGTTTTTACGTACATAGGAATGGATACATATGGCTCTGAGTGAAATGAAGTTCAAGGGTAAAGGAGAAGAATGGTTTGAAAAAGTCTTGGTAGTAAAGTTAGGGGTTGGTGAGATGACAAGAGCTAAGAAAAAAGTAGCAATACTCCTAAAGGAAGACTTGTGGGAGTGTGTGATAAAGTGTAAGGAAGTAGATTCTCGATTGATGTGGGTAAAAATGAAAGTGGATGGATAGAAATGGGTGATTATTGGTGCTTATGCACCTGGTCATGAGAAGAAAGATCTTGAAAGGCAAGTGTTTTGGGAGCAGCTGAGTGAGTGTGTCAGCAGTTTTGGTGCTTGAGACCGGTTAGTGGTGATGGGTGACTTAAATGCGAAGGTGAGAAAAGTGGCATTTGACAGTAAATTGGTGTATAGGGGGTACTCAGTGTTGAGAATGGAAATGATGAAGACCTTAAGGATTTGTGTGCTGAAAAAAAGACTGATGATTGGGAATAACTGGTTTAAAAAAAGAGATAAAAGGCATTATCAGATTAAGTGTTAATTGATAGGCATGTAAAAGAGACTTTTGGATGTAAATGTGCAGAGAAGGGCAGCTGGTAGGATGTCTGATCACTATCTTGTGGAGGTGAAGGTGAAGATTTGTAGACGTTTTCAAAAAAGACGAGAGAATGTTGGGGAGAAGAGAGTGCTGAGAGTAAGTGAGCTTAGAAAGGAGACTTGTGTGTGGAAGTACCAGGAGAGATTGAATGAAGAATGGCAAAAGGTGAGAGCAAATGATGAGATGGGAGTGGGAGAGGAATGGGATGTATTTAGGGAAGCAGTGATGGCATGTGCAAAAGATGCATGTGGCATGAGAAAGTTGGGGTCGGGCAGATTAGAAAGGATAGTGAATGGTGGAAGAAAGAAGTTGTTAGTGAAAGAGAAAAGAGAGGCGTTTGGACGATATTTGCAAGGAGGGAACGCAAAACTGGGAGATGTATGAAAAAAAGTGGCAGGAGGCCAAGAGGAAGGTGCAAGAGTCGAAAAAGATGGCAAATGAGAGTTCAGAGGAATAAAAAGAGATCAAGAGGAAGGTGCAAGAGTTGAAAATGATAGCAAATGAGAGTTAGGAAGAATAAGAAGATGTTTTGAAAGGAGGTAAATAATGTGCTAAAGACAAGAGAACAAATGGGAATGCCAGTGAAGGGGGCAAGGGGGAACTGACAACAGGTAGAGATGAAGTGAGGATATGGAGTGAGTATTTTGAAGGCTTGTTGAACGTGTTTGATGACTGAGTGGAAGATGTAGGGTGTTTTGGTCAGGGTGGTGTGCGAAGTGAAGGTCAAGGAGAATGGCTTGGTTAAGAGAGAAGAGGTGGTGAAAGCCTTGCAGAAGATAAAATCTGGCAAGGTGGCGGGTTTAGAACGTATTGCAGCTGAATTTATCAAAAAGGGGGTGACTGTATTGACGATTGGTTGGTAAAGATATTTAGTTTATGCATGGATCATGGTCAAGTGCCTAATGATTGGCGGAATGCACGTACAGTGCCACTGTACAAAGGCAAAGGGGATAAAGGTAAATGTTCAAACTACAGAGGCATAAGTTTGTTGAGTATTTCTGAAAAATTGTATGGGAGAGTATTGACTGAGAGGGTGAAAGCATGTACAGAGCATCAGATTGGGGAGGAGCAGTGTGGTTTCAGTAGTAATAGAGGGTGTGTGGATCAGGTGTTTGTTCTGAAGAATGTGTGTGAGAAATACTTAGAAAAACATATGGCTTTGTATGTAGCATTTATGAATCTGGAGAATGCATTTGAAAGGGTAGATAGAGATGCTTTGTGGAAGGTCTTAAGAGTATACGGTTTGGAAGGTAAGTTATCAGAAGCAGAGAAGTTTTCATCAAAGGTGTAAGAACATGTGTATGAGTAGGAAGAGAGAAGAGTGATTGGTTCCCAGTGAAGGTTGATCTGCAGCATAGGTGTGTGATGTCCTCATGGTTGTTTAATTTGTTTATGGGTAGGGTGGTTAGGGAGGTAAATGCAAGGTAGTAGAGTGAGGGGAGAGTATGCAGTCTGTTGCAGATGAGAGGGCCTGGGAAAAGTGTCAGTTGTTGTCTGCTAATGGCACTACAATGGTGGCTGATTCGAATGAGAAATTGTAGAAGTTGGAGACTGAGTTTGGAAAAGTGTGTGAAAGGAGAAATATGAGAGTAAATGTGAATAAATGCAAGGCTATTAGGTTCAGTAGGGTTGAGGGACAAGTTAGCTGGGATTTGAGTTTGAATAGAGAAAAATTGGAGGAAGTGAAGTGTTTTAGATATCTGGGAGTGGACTTAGCAGTGCATGGAACCCTGGAAGTGGAAGTGAGTCATAGAGTGGGGTTGGGGGCGAAGGTTCAGGGAGCAATGAAGAATGTGTGGAAAGAGAGAACATTATCTCTCAGAGGAAAAATGGGTATGTTTGAAAGAATAGTAATTCCAACAATATCATATGGTTGGGAGGCATGGGCTATAGATTGGGTTGTACGGAGGAGGGTGGATGTGTCGGAAATGAAATGTTTCAGAACAATATGTGGTGCGAGGTGGTTTGATCAAGTAAATAACACAAGAGTAAGAGAGATGTGTGGTAATAAAAAGAGTGTGGTTGAGAGAACAGAGGAGAGTGTGTTGAAATGGTTTAGACATATGAAGAGAATGAGTAAGGAGAGGCTGAGAAAGAGGATATATGTGTCAGAGGTGGAGGGAACAAGTAGAAGCGGGAGACCAAATTGGAGGTGGAAGGATGTAGAGAAAAAGATTTTGAGTGATTGGGGCTTGAATATGCAGGAGGGTGAGAGGCATACAAGGAATAGAGTGAACTGGAATGATGTAATATACTGGGGTCGATGTGCTGTCAGTGGACTGAATCAGGGTATGTGAAATGCCTGGGGTAAACCATGGAAAGGTCGGTGGGGCTTGGATGTGGATATGGATGTGGTTTTGGTGCATTACACATGAGAGCTAGAGATGAGGGTGAACAAATGTGGCCCTTTTATTTGTTTTAATGGAGCTACCTTGTTGACACAGGGGGTGGCGATGGTGTTTCCTGTGGGACAGGGTGGTGCCACATTTCATCTTACATAAGGCTTTCACCTCTTCTCTCTTCACCAAATCACTCTCCATGACTCTCTCTTGGCATAATAAACTAACCCAAACACCCTGCATTTGCCATCATAACATCAATACTCACTCAATCTTCTTATTTCACAATTACCTGTTACCACTTACCCATTTGTCCTGTTCTCTGATATTTACATTTGTTCTCTTGGATTCTTTTCTGCATAATATCATCCTCTTTCCAAAACATCTTTTATTCTCAATATAGTTTACAGATATTCACTCACCCTATCTCTCATTCATTCTCTTTTCAACCCCTGCACCTTTCTCTTGACCTCCTTTTGCTTTTGCCCAATCATTTGCACTCTTTCCCTGTATGTACTGTCCATACACCTCTCTTTTCCCTTTCACTTGCAAGTTCATTTCATCCCACACAACCCTCTTTAATCTGCCCACCTGTCACCTTACACATGCCAGCATTGCTTCCTTGAATATTTTCCATTCCTCACCCACTCCCCTGGCTATGTTTACTCTAAACCTTTTTCCATTCAACGTTCAATCTCTCCTAGTACTTCCTCACATAAGATTCTTTTCCAAGCTCACCTAATCTCACCATTTTCTTCTCCTCTATGATGTTTCCTCTTTACCAGAAATCTCTACAAATCTTCACCCTTGCCTCAAGATAAAAAATCCCACAAGCTGACCCTGTCAGTTCATTCACATTCAAAGGTTTCTCTTTTTTCATGCATATCAATTAGCATATAATCCATCCAATAATGCCTGCTAACCATCTTTCCAACTCAGACATATATACTAATCTATATCCTTTTTAAACCATGTATTCTCAATCACCCATGTATTTCCATTGACATTACTGAATATCCTGTGCCCTCCCTAATCATACCCTTAACTGCTACATTATTCACCTCTGTATCTAAATCACCAATCACTATCAATACCTGGCCTCTTGCATCAAAACTACTGATATACTCACTCAGCTATTCCCAAAACACTTGCCTCTTATGATCTCTCTTATCATGGCCTGGTGCATAAACACTAATTTAGTCTGAAGCTCATTTCCTTACACCTTTTCACACACTCACAACTCCTGCTTCAGCAGTAGTGCTACCCCTTTCTTAGCTCTTCCCCTTTCACCAACCTTTGACTTTATTCCTGAGACATTTCCAAACCATTCTTCTCTTTAACCTTGATCTTTATTTCACTCAGAGCCAGAATATCCAGGCTTCTTTCTTCAAACACACTACCTATCTCTCTCTTCTTCTCATCTTAGTTACATCCACACACAATTAAGACATCTTGGGCTGAGCCTTCAAGACTGATGAGCACTCCCCGCTTGAAAAAGGAAGAACCAAGGAGGAATGTGGAAAAAGAAGTTAATGATGCTTTGAAGGCTTGGGACCTGAAGATGCAAAAAAATGTGAAGGGTACAAGGGACAGAGCGAACTAGAGCGATGCAATTTACATGGAAAGATGCGGGGTGGACCATTTACAGGCCTCTGATCTACTTACCTATGTAAAGGTCTATAGGGCCTGGTTGTGGAGAGGTGGATGTGGTTTTGGTCAATTATACATAATAGCTAGAGAATGGATGTGAAAGAATGAGACTATCTCTGCCACTGTTCCTGATGCTAACACGTTAATGCAGAAAACAGTGAACATATTTCAAAAAATTCTGCAAGGCATTCCAGAGACATTAGTACCTCTATAACAGCACATATTTCTGTATGTCAAATCAACAAGTACTTTTTCTAATCAAATGCAGGGTGGACCATTTACAGGCATCTGATCTACTTACCTATGATGGACTTTTCTAAGACCTGTGTAGAATTCCGGCCATATTCCTGAATGTCACTTTCAAACTTGCACTTAAGTTCCTGCAAGGTGTCTAGCTGCTCTATTACGGATCCAACATTAGCCTAAAATGAGAAAATTCCTTACAAATATGGCTATAATACCTGTTACAGGTTATGATCTATAACTGGGCAACAGTTTCTTTTCCTTCTATTGCAAAATGGACATGGTTTCATAGAAAGTTAATTCCTTGAATGGCTGCTCTTTCATCTAAAGGTTATACCTAAAATCTAATGAAATTAAACCCCCCCCCCCAAAATCTATGTTTTTTTCATTTCCCTAATAAATGAAATGACATACTGAAACAATATATATAATACAACTACTCTGATCAAGTTCTGAGGACATATTGGCTCCTCTTTTAGAATGACAGCGGATACATTTAACTATATTCAAAATTCTAAAAACCCATCATTTTCTCTGACTTAATATTAATGATCCCTTGATGACAAAATAGTAGACCATGGGTTAATTGACTAACTAACACATCTTGTAGTGAATGAAAGAAAGCATAAGTAACTTCATGATCTTAACTCTTTATATACTGAGTTTGTTCTGGTTTTCTAATTCACATTTACTACCATTAACAATCAGATTCATCCCAAAGCTTAAGAAAATTTTTCCATCTATTACAACAAACAGAAATGCTCCTTATATCCTTGCTGAGCTTGATGCCCCTCTTTGCATGCTGCCATTATTTGTATGCCCACCTAACTGACCTTCTGGTAAGTTGTTCTCTAACTCTTCATGATTTGAGGCTGATTTTACTGCTTATTAGTGAAAGTCATATGTACTATCTTACAGGTATATTTAGTACTAAAGTAACCATCCTCTGATATACTGTACTATCATAAGCTAGAGGTTTTATAATGTGCTGTTTAAATGTCTACATATGTCAGTGTTTGCATTTTTTTTCACTTTTTTCTTCATTCAGAGCTCATTAGCATGAAGCTTGAGCTTGAATTTCTATTGGTAGGAAAGTTACTGATGTTGTATCATCCTCTGATACGTGAAGGCATGTTTAATATCTTCTCATAGGCATACATAAGGTAAAAGGTTTGGAGGGATGCCATCAGTGAATAGCAAAACACACAGTATTTGTTTACTTTTGATTAGCAGAGTGATTACAAAATGAGTTTGTTCTTAAGTCATTTAACTCTCAAGTTTTGAGTAAGATATCACTGATCTATTAGTCAAACATCTACTGACTACTATGTAAATATGTTTGTTTGACATTCCCTTTTAAGCTGATTTAAAATAGAGGTTGGAAAAAAGCTGATTAATGATGATTTTCTGTTTATAACCAAGTGATGCAAAAACTGAATTTGCTTCAATTTGCTTCACATGCCCTGGTTCAGTCTACTGACAATACGTCAAGCCCAATACACATCATTCCAATTCAATTTATCCCGTATACATCTTTCACCCTCATGCATGCTCAGGCCCTGATCACTCAAAGTATTTTTCATTCCATCCCTCTGCTCTCCTTGTTCCCTACACTTCTGACACACATCCTCCTTGTCAAATCTCCTTATTCATTCTCCTCAAATGTACAAACCTTTTCAGCACAACCTCTTCAGTTCTCTCAACTACACTCATTTTATTAATTCAACTTTCCCTTACCCTTTAATAACTCATCAAACCACCTCACATCACATACTGTTCTAAGGCATTCCATTTCCAACACATCAACCCTACTCCACACAGCCATATCTACAGCCCCATAAATACAAATATTTTCTATTATCATACTTTGTCGCTGTCTCCTGCGTTAGCGAGGTAGCGCAAGGAAACAGATGAAATATTGGCCCAACCCACCCACATACACATGTATATACATACACGTTCACCCATGCACATACACATACCTATACATTTCAACGTATACATATATATACATACACAGACATATACATATATACACATGTACATACTTCATACTTGCTGCCTTTATTCATTCCCATCGCCACCCCGCCATACCTGAAATGACAGCCCCCTCCCCCACATGCACGCGGGGTAGCGCTAGAAAAGGACAACAAAGGCCACATTCATTCACACACAGTCTCTAGTTGTCATGTATAATGCACCAAAACCACAGTTCCCTTTCCACATCCAAGCCCCACAAAACTTTCCATGGTTTACCCCAGACGCTTCACATGCCCTGGTTCAATCCATCAATTCATTGACAGCACGTCAACCCTGGTATACCACATCATTCCAATTCACTCTATTCCTTGCACGCCTTTCACCCTCCTGCATGTTCAGGCCCCGATTGCTCAAAATCTTTTTCACTCCATCCTTCCACGTCCAATTTGGTCTCCCACTTCTCCTCGTTCCCTTCACCTCTGACATATATATCCTCTTTGTCAATCTTTCCTCACTCATTCTCTCCATGCGACCAAACCATTTCAATACACCCCTTTCTGCTCTCTCAAGCACACTCTTTTTATTACGACATATCTCTTTCATTCTTTCATTACTTACTCGATTAAACCCCCTCATACCACATATTGTCCTCAAACACTCATTTCCAACACATCCACCCTCCTCTGCACATCCCTATATAGCTATAGCCCATGCTCCGCAACCATATAACATTGTTGGAACCACTATTCCTTCAAACATACCCATTTTTCCTTTCCGAGATAATGTTCTCACCTTCCACACATTCTTCAATGCTCCCAGAACTTTCACGCCCTCCCCCACCCTGTAACTCACTTCCACTTCCATGGTTCCATCCGCTGTCAAATCCATTCCCAGATATCTAAAACACTTCACTTCCTCCAGTTTTTCTCCATTCAAACTTACCTCCTAATTGACTTGTCTCTCAACCTTACTGTACCTAATAACCTTACTCTTATTCATAGTTACTCTCAGCTTTCTTCTTTCACAAACTTTACCAAACTCAAGTCACCAGCTTCAGCAGTTTCTTACCTGAATCAGCCACCAGCGCTGTATCATCAGCAAACAACAACTGACTCACTTCCCAAACCCTCTCATCCACAACAGACTGCATCTTGCCCCTCTCTCTAAAACTCTTGCACTCACCTCCCTAACAACCCTATCCATAAGCAAATTAAACAACCATGGAGACAAACTGATATTCACTGGCAGCCAATCACTTTCCTCTCTTCCTACTTGTACACATGCCTTACATCCTCGATGAAAACTTTTCACTGCTTTTACCAACTTGCCTCCCACACCATATATTCTTAATACCATCCACAAAGCATCTCTATTAACCCTATCATATGCTTCTCCAAATCCATAAATGCTACATACAAATCCTTTTGCTTTTCTAAGTATTTCTCACATACATTCTTCAAAGCAAACACCTGATCCACACATTCTCTACCACTTCTGAAACCACACTGCTCTTCCCCAATCTGATGCTCTGTACATGCCTTCACCCTCTCAATCAATACCCTCCCATATAATTTCCTAGGAATACTCAACAAACATATACCTCTGTAATTTGAACACTCACCTTTATCCCCTTTGCCTTTGTACAATGGCACTATGCATGCATTCTGCCAATCCTCAGGCACTTCACCATGAGCCATACATACATTAAATATCCTCACCAACCAGTCAACAACACAGTCACCCCCTTTTTTAATAAATTCCATTGCAATACCATCCAAACCCGCCACCTTTCCAGTTTTCAACTTCGGCAAAACTTTCAGTACCTCTTCTCTGGTTACTAAACCATTCTCCCTGACCCTCTCACTTCGCACACCACCTCGACCAAAACACCCTATATCTGCCACTCCATCATCTAACACATTCAACAAACCTTCAAAATACTCACTCCATCTCCTTCTCTCATCACCACTACTTGTTATTACCTCCCCAATAGCCCCCTTCACCAATGTTCCCATTTGTTCTCTTGTCTTCAGCACTTTATTTACCTCCTTCCAAAACATCTTTTTATTCTATTTTATCATCAGCGAGGTAGTGCAAGGAAACAGACGAAAGAATGGCCCAACCCACCCACAAACACGTGTATATACATACACGTCCACTCATGCACATATACATACCTATACATCTCAACGTATACATATATATACATACTCAGACATATACATATATACACATGTACATAATTTATACTGTCTGCCCTTATTCATTCTCGTCGCCACCCCGCCACACATGAAATAACAACCCAATTCTCCCGCATGTGTGCGAAGTTGCGCTAGGAAAAGACAACAAAGGCCACATTTGTTCACACTCAGTCTCTAGCTGTCATGTATAATGCACTGAAACCACAGCTCCCTTTCCACATCCAGGCCCCACAAAACTTTCCATGGTTTACCCTAGACGCTTCACATGCCCTGATTCAATCCATTGACAGCATGTTGACCCTGGTATACCACATTGTTCAAATTCACTCTATTCCTTGCATGCCTTTCACCCTCCTGTATGTTCAGGCCCTGATCACTCAAAATCTTTTTCAGTCCATCTTTTCACCTCCAATTTGGTCTCCCACTTCTCGTTCCCTCCACCCCTGACACATAAATCCTCTTTGTCAATCTTTTCTCAATCATTCTCACCATGTGACCAAACCATTTCAAAACACCCTCTTCTGCTCTCTCAACCACACTCTTTTTATTACCACACATCTCTCTTACTCTTTCATTACTTACTTGATCAAAACACCTCACACCACATATTGTCCTCATACATCTCATTTCCAGCACATCCACCCTCCTCCATACAACTCTATCAATAGCCCACGCCTCGCAACCACATATCATTGTTGGAACCACTATTCCTTCAAACATACCCATTTTTGCTTTCCAAGATAACGTTCTCGACTTCTACACATTCTTTAACACTCCCAAAACTTTCGACCCCTTCTCCACCCGATGGCTCACTTCCTCTTCCATAGTTCCATCCGCTGCCAAATCCACTCCCAGATATCTAAAACACTTCACTTCCTCCAGTTTTTCTCCATTCAAACTTACCTCCCAATTGACTTCTCCCTCAATCCTATTGTACCTAATAACCTTGCTCTTATTCACATTTACTCTCAGCTTTCTTCTTTCACACACTTTACCAAACTCAGTCACCAGCTTCTGCAGTTTCTCACTCAAATCAGCCACCAGTGCTGTATCATCAGCAAACAACAACTGCCTAACTTCCCAAGCTCTCTCATCCACAACAGACTTGCCCCTCTTTCCAAAACTGTTGCATTCACCTCCCTAACAACCCCTAACAACATCTTTTTATTCTCCATAAAATTTAATGATACTTTCTCACCCCAACTCTCATTTGCCCTGTTTTTCACCTCTTGCACCTTTCTCTTGACCTCCTGCCTCTTTCACTTATCACTTCTTCATCCCACCACTCACTATCCTTTCTAATCTGCCCACCTCCCATGCTTCTCATGCCACAAGCATCTTTTGTGCACTGCTTCCCTAAATACATCCCATTCCTCCCCCACTCCCCTTATGTCCTTTGCTCTCATCTTTTTCCATTCTGCGCTCAGTCTCTCCTGGTACTTCCTCACACAAGTCTCCTTCCCAAGCTCACTTACTCTCACCACTCTCTTCACCCCAACATTTTCTCTTCTTTTCTGAAAACCTCTATAAATCTTCACCTTCACCTCCACAAGATAATGATCAGACATCCCTCCAGTTGCACCTCTCAGCACATTAACATCCAAAAGTCTCTCTTTCACACACCTATCAATTAACACATAATCCAAAAATGCTCTCTGGCCATCTCTCTTACTTACATACGTATACTTATGTATATCTCTCTTTTTAAACCAGGTATTCCCAATCACCAGTCCTTTTTCAGCACACAAATGTACAAGCTCTTCACCATTTCCATTTACAACACTGAACACTCCATGTATACCAATTATTCCCTCAACTGCCACATTACTCACCTTTGCATTTAAATCACCCATCACTATAACCCAGTCACGTGCATCAAAAGCACTAACACACTCACTCAGCTCCTCCCAAAACACTTGCCTCTCATGATCTTTCTTTTCATGTCCAGTTGCATAGGCACCAATAATCACCCATCTCTCTCCATCCACTTTCAATTTTACCCATATCAATCTAGACATACTTTACAACACTATAGCATACTCCCACAACAACTCCCAGGAGTAGTGCTACTCTTTCCTTTGCTCTTGTCGTCTCATCAACCCCGACTTTACTCCCAAAACATTCCCAAACCACTCTTCCCCTTTACCCTTGAGCTTCGTTTCACTCAGAGCCAAATATCTAGGTTCCTTTCCTCAAACATACTACCTATCTCTCCTTTTTTCTCACTTTGGTTACATCCACACACATTTAGACACCCCAATCTGAGCCTTCGAGGAGGATGAGCACTCCCTGCATGACTCCTTGTTTCCCCTTTTAGAAAGTTAAAATACAAGGAGGGGAGGGTTACTAGCCTTCCGCTCCCATCCCCTTAAGTCACCTTCTTATGCCTGTGGCATAAGAAAGGTGGGAGGTGGGCAGATTAGAAAGGGTAGTAAGTGGTCAGATGAAGAAGTAAGATTGTTAGTGAAAGAGAAGAGAGAGGTGTTTGAACAATTTTTTCAGGGAAGTAGTGCAAATGACTGGGAGATGTATAAAAGAAAGAGACAGGAAGTCAAGAGAAAGGTGCAAGGGGTGAAAAAGAGAGCAAATGAGAGTTCGGGCGAGAGAGTATCATCATATCTTAGGGAGAATAAAAAGATGTTTAGGAAGGAGGTAAATAAAGTGTGTAAGACAAGAGAACAAATGGGAACATCAGTGAAGGGGGCTAATAGTGAGGTAATAACAAGTAGTGGTGATGTGAAAAGGAGAAAGAGTATTTTGAAGGTTGGTTGAATGTGTTTGATGATAGAGTGGCAGATACAAGGTGTTTTGGTTGAGGAGGTGTGCACAGTGAGAGGGTCTGGGAGAATGGTTTGGTAAACAGAGAAGAGGTACTGAAAGCAGTGCAGAAGATGAAAGCCAGTGGGTTTGGATGGTATTGCAGTGAAATTTATTGAAAATGGGAGTGACTCTGTTGTTGACTGGTTGGTAAGGATATTCATTGTATGTATGGTTCATGGTGAAGTGCCTCAGGATTGGTGGAATGCATGCATAGTGCCACTGTACAAAGGCAAACGGGATAAAGGTGAGTGTTCAAATTACAGAGGTACAAGTTTGTTGAGTATTCCTCTTCTGCTCTCTGAACCACACTCCTTTTATTACCACACATCATTAGTTACTCGATCAAACCACCTCACACCACATATTGTCCTCAAATATCTCATTTCCAAAACAGCCACCCTCTCCACACAACCCTATCTATAGCCCATGCCTTGCAACCACATAACATTGTTGGAACCACTATTCCTTCAAACATACCAATTTTTGCTCTTCGAGATAATGTTCTCACTTTCCACACATTTTTCAACGCTCCCAGAAGCTTCGCCCCCTCCCCCACCACATGACTCACTTCTGCTTCCATGGTTCCATCCACTGCTAAATCCACTCCCAGATATCTAAAACACTTCACTTCCTCCAGTTTTTCTCCATTCAAACTTACATCCCATCCAACTTGTGTTCAACCCTACTGAACCTAATAACCTTGCTCTTATTCACATTTACTCTCAGCTTTCTTCTTTCACACACTCTACCAAACTCAGTCACCAACTTCAGCAGTTTCTTACCCGAATTAGCCACCAGCGCTGTATCATCAGTAAACAACAACTGACTCACTTCCCAAGCCCTCTCATCCACAACAGACTGCATACTTACCCCTCTCTCCAAAACTCTTGCATTCAGCTCCCTAACAACCCCATCCATAAACAAATTAAACAACAATGGAGACATCACACACCCCTGCTGCAAACTGAGATTCACTAGGAACCAATCACTCTTCTCTCTTCCAACTCGTACACATGCCTTACATCCTTGGTAAAAACTTTTCACTGCTTCTAGCAACTTACCTCCCACACCATATACTCTTAAGACCTTCCACAAAGCATCTCTATCAACCCTATTATATGCCTTCCCCAGATCCATAAATGCTACATACAAATCCATTTGTTTTTCTAAGTATTTCTCACATACATTCTTCAAAGCATTACATACAAATCCATCTGTTTTTCAAAGTATTTCTCACATACATTCTTCAAAGCAAACACCTGATCAACACATCTTCTACCACTTCTGAAACCACACTGCTCTTCCCCTATCTGATACTCTGTACATGCCTTCACCCTCTCAATGAATACCTTCCCGTATTATTTCCCAGGAATACTCAACAAAAGCAATGGCACTATACATGCATTCTGCTAATCCTCAGGCACCTCACCATGATCCATACAAACAAATTGAATATCCTTACCAACCAATCAAAAACACAGTCACTCCTTTTTTAATGAATTTCATATATATGTTTCAGTGCGCTAGTTGTCTCTAGAATCTTCTTTCACCAATATCCACCCATCTGAAACAATGAAGTGCTTCTAAATATGAAATAACCATGGGAAAAATCTCATCATACTTCCATACTGACAGATACCAAATAAATATGAACTGAATAATTACAGAATATTCAAAAAGAGCAACCATTAATTACTTATTGAAAGGCCATAATGTCCCATAACATATTTTCAATCCCAGATTCAGATTCAGCATGAAAAATAGTCCTCATATCAATGTTCTATAACCTTTACAAAAATATCAAAAATTGCAAGTAATAACTCAAGGAATTTTTTAGTCAAAAAACCCTTTTGTTTCATAATCAAAATGACAATGACACACTTCTATACTTGAAATATTGATGGAAAATATCTCATAACATTTCCCCAAGCTGACAGATACCCAATAAATATGAAACAAATAATCACAGAATCTTCTATAAGAGTAACCATTAATTACTTATTTATAAATTTCAATGTCCTCCAATATATATTTTGACCCCAGATTTGGATTCAGCATAAAAAATAGTCCTTATACCAAAAATTGCAGGTAATAGTCCAAGGAAGTTCTTGACCCAAAAATACTTTTGATTTATAATTGAAATACGACATACTGAAGCAGTTATATACTTGAAATAATAAAAGAAAATATCTCATAATGCTTACCCCAAGCAAAGAGATACCCAATAAATGCAAATAATCAAAGCATCTTCTAAAAGAGTGACTAATAATTACTTATTTATAGGCCTTAATATCTCACAACACACATTTAAATCCCAGTTTTGAATTCAGGATGGAAAACAGTCCTTGTACCAGGGTATTCAAGCAAATCTATTAACCTTACAAAGATACCAAAATCACAGGTAACAGTGAAGGGTAATTTTTAGCCCAAAGACCTTTTGGTTTTAAAACTGAAGTACAACATAATGAAACAATTCTATATTTGAAAGAATTATGGAAAATTTATCATAATGGTTCCTTAAGCAAAAAGATACCCAATAAATATGAACATAATAATCACAGAATCTTCTAAAAGAATAACCATTAATTACTTATTTACAGGTCTAAGTGTCTTCCAACATATATTTCATCCATATTCGAATTCAGTCCTTATACTGAAGTTTTCTTGCAAGTCTATCACCCTCACAAAAATATAAAAAATTGCAAGTTTTAGGATTTTTTTAGCCCCAAAACCTTTTTGTTTTAAAATTGAGATATAACAAAATGAAATACTTCTAACTTGAAAAATACACTGAAAATATCTAGGACTGCTTCTCTAGGCTGAAAGATAAGATATAAATACTGAATAATCAGAGAATCTTACAAAAGAGTAACCATTAATGTCCCCAACACATATATTAACCCCATGTTCACATTCAGCATGAAAAATAATTCTTATACTGAGGCTTTTAAGCAAATATATTACCCTCAGAAAAATACCAAAAATTGCACGTAAAATCTGAGGAAAATTGAAATATGACATATTCAAACATTTCTACACTTGAAATAATCCCCTGGAATATCTCATTATGCTTTCCCAAGCTGATAGATACCCAATAAATAAGAACTGAATAATCACAGAATCCTCTAAAAGGGTAACCATTAATTACATATTTACAGGCCATAATATCCCCAAAGATTTGTGACAACCCCAAATTCAGATTTAGCATGAAAAATAGTCCTTATACTGAGGTTTTAATGCAAATCAATTAACCATACAAAAAGACCAACAATTGCAGGTAATAATTCAAGAAAATTTTTACACCAAAAACCTTTTTGTTTTAAAACTGAAATATGACACAATGAAAAGCTCTTGAAATAATAACAAACAATATCTCATAATGCTTCTGTAAGCAGATAGATACCCAACAAATATGGCCCAAATAAATATAATCTTCTAAAAGAGTTACAATTAATTATGTATTTACAGGCCTTAACATCCCCCAACATATACTTCATCCCCAGATTCAAATTCAGCATGAAAAATAATCCTTATGTTACAGTTTTCAAGCAAAAACCTTTTTGTTTTAAAACTGATATATGACATGATGAAACGCTACTGTAGGTGAAATGATCATGGAAAATATATCACAATGCTTCCCCAAGCAGAAATATATCCAATTAATACAAACCAGATAATCGCAAAATCTTTTAACAGAGTAATCATTATTTACACATCTACAGGTCTTAATGTCCCCAACATAAAAATCAACCTCAGATTCCAATTTAGAGTGAAAATAAGTCCTTATACTGAGGTTTTCAAACAAATTCAATACCCTTACAATAAACAATTGCAGGGATTTCTTTAGTCCAAAAACCTTTTTGTTTTAAAACTAAAATATGATAATGAAATGCTTCTATACTTGAAATAATCATGGAAAATATCTCATAATGCTTCCCCAAGCTGAAATATACCCAATAAATATGATCAGAATAATCACAGGATCTTCTAAAAGAGTAATCAACACATATTTCAACCCCAAACCAGAATTCAGCATGAAAAACAGTCTTTATGCTAAGGTTTTCATGCAAATCAATTACACTCCATAAAAATACCAAAAATTTGTAGGTACTGATTAGTTCAGGGAATATTTTAGCCCAAATACCTTTTTGCTTTGAAACTGAAATATAACATAATGACTCATTTCTATACTTGAAAAAATCTTGTAAAATATCTCACAATGTCTCCCCAAGCCAGGAGATACCCAATAAATATGAACCTAATAATCATAGAACCTCCTAGAAGAGTAACAATCAAATTATTCACAGGCCTCAATGGCTCCAACATACATTTCAAGCCCAGATTTAAATTCAGCACAAAAATCAGTTCTTATGTTGAGGTTTTTCAGCAAATCTATTACCCTCACAAAAATATAAACAAAATTGCAAGAAATTAATTTTTTTTAGCCCACAGATTTTTTTCATCTAAAATTGAGATGCGACATAATGAATGATTCTATACTTTAAATAATTATGGAAACTCTCATAATGCTTCCCTAAGCCCTAGAGATATCAAAAAAACATGAACCAAAAAAATCAAGAGAATCTTCTTACAAAGTAACCATTAATTACTTATTTTGAGGCCTTAATGTCCCCAACATATATTTCACCCCAGATTTGAATTCAGCATGAAAAACAGTCCTTATACTGAGGTTTTCAAGCAAATCTATTACCATTACAGAAATTTCCAAAACTTTCTTTAGGCCAAAGACCATTCTGTTTTAAAGTTAAAATATGATGTAATGAAATGCTTTTATACTTGAAATAATCACAAAAAATATCTAAAAATGCTTCCCAAGCCAACAGATACCCATAAATACAAACCGAATAATCACAGAATCTTCTAAAACAGTAACCATTAATTACTTTATTTATTCATTTATTTATTTTGCTTTGTCGCTGTCTCCCGCGTTAGCGAGGTAGCGCAAGGAAACAGACGAAAGAATGGCCCAACCCACCCACATACACATGTATATACATACACGTCCACACACGCAAATATACATACATACATAATTACTTACTTATAATCCTTAAAGTCCTACAACTTACATTTAAATCCCAGTTTCGAATTCAGCATGTAAAATAGTCCTTATATTAAGATTTTCACACAAAATCTACTACCCAGGCAAAAATACCAAAAAAAATTGCAGGAATGTTTTAACCCAAAAACCTTTTTTGTTTTAAAGCTGAAATATGACATAATGAAAAAACTTTCATACTTGAAATACTTACAGAAAATATCTCATTATGCATCCCCAAGCAGAAATAAATATGGAATGAAAAATCACAGAATCTTTTAAAACAGTAATCATACTAATTCATAGGCCTTTGTGTCCCAAAATATATTTCAAAATTCAACCCAATTCGAATTCAGCATGAATAGTCCTTCTACTGAGGTTTTCAAGCAAATCTATTACCCACAAAAATTACCAAAACCTTGCAAGTAATAGTTTAGGTTTTTTTAGCCCAAAGATTTTTTTCTTTTAAAACTGAATTATGACATTATGAAATGCTTCTATACTTAAAATGATCATGAAAAATATCTAATGAAGCTTCTCCAAGCCGAAAGATATCATATAAATACAGGCTGAATATCCCTTATCTGAAAAGCCTGGGACCAGAAGTGTTTTGGATTTTGGATTTTTTTGGATTTTTGAATATTTGCATATGCATAATGAGATATCTTGGGGATGGGACCCAAGTCTAAACACAAAATCCATCTGTTTCATGTACACCTTATAAACATAGCCTAAAAGTAATTCGTATAATATCTTTAATAATTTTGCAAATGAAGCAAAGTTTCTGTAACAATGAACTATCAAAATACTAAGGTATCACAACCTCAGCCACCCCTGTGGACAATATGTGGTTGTTTGGCATCATCTTCATTCCTGACACTGATCTCATATTCTAATGGTAAGCAATTATTTTCTTACACTTATTTACACATAAGTACTTAACAGTAAAAAAAATATGGAATATCATTCAAAAATTGAAAAAATAACGTGTTCAGGGTAACTTGCAACATCATGTCGCCACTCAAAAAGTTTTGGATTTTGGAGCGTTTCAGGTTTCAGATTTTTAGATAAGGGATGCTCAACCTGTGCGAACCTAATAATCAGAGAATCTTAAAAAAAAGAGTAACCATTAATTACCCATCAACAGGCCTTAATGTTCCTTAACATATATTTCAACCCCTGGTTTGAATTCAGCATGGGAAATAATCCTTATATTGAAGTTTTTAAGCAAATCTACTATCCTAACGAAAATATCAAAAATAGCAACTAACAGTCAGGTAAGTTTTTAGCCTCATAACCTTTTTGTTTTAAAATTGAAATTAGACAAGAAATGCTTTTATAGTGAAGTAATCGTGGAAAATACAATGCTTCTCAAAGCCGACAGATAGAAACCAAATATTCACAGAAACCTCTATAGAGTAACCACCAATGACTTATCTACATGCCTTAATGTCCATCAACATATATTTCAATGCTAGATTCCAATTCAACATGAAAAGAGTCCTTATAATGAGGCTTTCATGCAAATCTATTACCCTCACAAAAATACTAAAAATTGTACACGATGGTTCAAGGAATTTTTGGCCCAAGAGCCTTTTCATTTTAAAACAGAAATAAGACATAATGAAAAGCTTCTACACTTGAAATAATCAGGGATAATATCTCATTATGCTTTCCCAGGCTGACAGATACCCAAATGATAAGATTTTGCACAGCTCTATAGAGTGAGAGGAGAAAGTGTACAAAAGTGTGTTACAGATATTGGGGTGGGGTGGGGGGGGGGGGGGGGGGAGCAATACTGAAAGAGGTGACAGAATTTAAGTACATATTTGGGAGCCTCTTGGGTAAGTTTGGTGATATGGAAGGGGAAATATGGGAGAGAGCTGTACAGGGTGTTAGTGTCACTGGGTTCCTCAACAGAATAATCATGAGTAGAGGCACAATTGCGAAAGTGAAGAAAGGATAAAGGAACAGCATAGTCCTCTTGACCCTGACCTATGTAGCCAATACATGGAATTTGAGTGAAGAGAGCAGTGAGAGGGTGTATAAAAGATTTGGTATGGCAAGGAAAGCATACAGAATGAATTGTGGAGTGCCAGAGTGGATAAAATGTAATACTCTGTGGAAAGAATGTAAGAAGGGGAGTTTACAAGGAGAGTGTTTGACAGCATGATAACAGGAGTTTGTGTGAGAAGGAGACCAACTGTTACATGGGGATATAAAGTGGAAGAATGATGTAGGGAGAGAAATGGTGGAAGAATGTGAGGAATAAAGTATGCGAAGAAGGCATGTAAGAACTGGGATATGTGGAGACTCTTTTGCCTTGGCCATCCCATTGCTGGGTATTCCTGGATGGAATGGACATAAGAAATAGAAAGATAGACAAAAACTAAACCACTTTATCAACAGAACTTTATCTGCTCATATCACAATGGCACATCCAATTTTACCTTAAAACTAGTAGATTTTCCATGTCACTGGCACAACTTAATAGATGCTGGGTTCATACTCATTTTGGAAGGTCAAAACAGCATTTTAAACTAAAAAATCTTCAAACTCAGCTAAAAATTCAACAGGTCAAGGAAAAGTATGCTTGAATGTATTAACTGTACAAATGTATAATGATCAGTGAGTATATGATTCAGAGTTTTCAAGTTATGTAGATTATGTAGATTAAATTAAGACTTGACAAGGGATGGATGGCAAATGGCCGACTACATTTAGATGATAAACAAACAAGAGACAGATATATGACGGATGGAAAATGGGTAGATGAACAACTTTTGGATGATGACAAAGGAAAAAGTTATCCCAAAATGTCTATCATTCTGTTTAGGTGATAAAGACAGAGTTAATGGTTTTATGCCATTGATTCTTTAGATACTGGGAAGCAATTGTATATAATTTCATGAGTATTGTATCTGATTTAGACTTTTCAAAGTTATAACTATGGTTAAGTTGCAAGTTTAACATTTTCATAAAGGCAAACCTTAGGCAAAGGGAAAACAGAGTTATGTATTCTATTCTACTCACTCCTTTATATGCTGGGAAACAACCATGCATATCTAAATGAATATTTGTTTTTACTTTTCAAGTTGCAACCACATTTAAGTTGCTGGTTAAACCTCTTTTAAAAGAACCATAACCTAGGCAAAAACAAATACATTATGGGTCTTATTCCATTCAATTTTTAAGCTACTGGTTTGTTTAAATAAGTGTATATAGCATTTTATGCATATGATTCAGACTTTTCTAGTTATTACTAAGGTTGAGTTACAGGTTGACGCTTTTTGCAAGGGGAATAATTTGGGGAAAAATTTTATGGGTCTTATACCAGTCAATTCTTAAGGCACTGAGACACAACTGTATAAAATATCATAAGTATTTGATTTATATTTTTGAAGTTATGACCATGGTTATTTGCAAGTTAAACCTTTTAATCAGGGGCATAAATCATGCAAAATCTTGAACAGAGTAATGGGTCTCATGTCACTCAATTCTTTAGAAGCTAGAAAACAACTGTATAAAAGATTCAAGAGCATATGCCTTAGACTCATAAATTCATGTAATTTAGAAATGTGACTCCTGATGACATATGGATGAATGGTTGGACAGATGGTTGGACAAAATGTGAATGGAAGAACCCTAAGAAGAGCCAAGGTAAAGAAAAGCATAGAAAGAGGAAAGCTAAGGGAAGAAGGAAGCCAAGGAAGGAAGAGTCCTCTAAGACAGGAAGAAAGCCACAAAATGGTCAAGAGCCAAGATAGAAGGAGGGTTAGTCAAAATTGATTGCTAAGTGTTGGAAAGAGTAGGAGGAGGAGAAGAGAGGGAAGGCATGAGCACCGAAGGAGCAAAAAACCTTAGGGTGAGGGGACTACATATTTAGAAAGAGCCAAGGGTAGGATAAGCCATTGTTTTAGGGGAAACCATGGGTAAAGGGGGAGAGTCAGGAGATAACTAGGACAGAGGCAGAGATGAGGGAGAGGAAGAGACTGAGGAGTTGGGAGAAGAGGTATAAGAAAAAGCCAGGGATAAGGAAGAGCCAGGAGTAGGGGTGTCAAAGGGCTGGGGAGAATCGGGTTAACTAAGAGGGAAGAACCAAGGTTGGCATGAATACAAAGATGAGAGAAGCAGGAGTAGGAAGGACCCATGAACAAAAGAAAACAAGTTGTGGGAAAGAAGCCACCGATGAATGGAGAGCTAGAGGAGGGTGGAAGCCAGGAATGGTGAAAAGATGGGGTGAGGTCAGCTAGACCAGGCAGGGTTATCTATAAAATGGGAACAAGGGAGGGTTGGAGCCAATGATCGGTTAGAATGATCATATCTATGTGAAACTATAAATGAGTGGAAACTGAAAAGATTTGAGTAAAAGTAAATATATATTAGCAATCTACAAAATTTAGATTATTTTGTAACATGAGCTGTATATTGTTACAGTAACAACAAGAAAGAAAGTAACAGGATTTACTGTACAGTCATGCCGTATTTAGTAGAATATCATTTTGTTGAACAATAAAATAATACCTTCAAGAAAGAGATCTGTCCTTCTTTCTGAGCTTCAACTTTGCGCCGTAAGCAAGCCAATCCTGCACGCAGATCTTCAAATGATGTAGAGAGGTGGTTCTCAAGCAAAAACCATTCAGGGCTGAACTTGGTGGAGGTAAGATCACCAGAACACCCTGGAAACATCTCCTCTAGATCTTCTTCTAAAACTTTTCGACTGAAAGAGTAAAATACTGTTAACCAAGAGAATACACAAAAACAAGGTAGTAGAATAATTCAAGAAATGAGGAAAATATTGGATGAATAAACCTTAAAAGTCTTCATAAATCAAAAGTAGGAACTTAAAAAAGTATTATAAAAATCTTACAAAGAATACAGAGACAACTTTAATCCTCTCAGAGTTTAGCAACATACTACAAAGTGTGGTTTGTTTTCTACTGAACAAATATATTGTAAGAACTGAAAAATTACAACATAGAATCACCCTATATTCATTTTATTAGTGTTGATAACAAGAGGCAATAAATCAACTGGTAAGACTTCAAACTTTGCACAAAGATAATCTTTATCTGATGCAAAAGTCTGAAAATGCTATCCTGTTCTACATACAGGAATAAGCATCCATAATGTACATATATACCCTGTGTAATTTGCATGAAATATGTAGTCTCCAGGTTTTTATAAACAAAAAGAACTTTCATTAATGTACACTAAAGCAAATGAAACAACCAAATTTCCAGCACAGTATTAACAATTAAAACTTAGGCTATATCAGAGCAGTATGAATGCCCTTACTATCTGCTACTCTCCAAAGTAAGTGCAAGGACACCAAGGTCCAAAATCCATTAAAATTCAGCAAGGTTAGGCTCTCAAAAGAAAACATAAAACTGAAAACCATAAAAAATAGAAAATTTGGACCTATCATTGGCTGCCTAGCAACAACAAGCATTCAACATCAACATAATGAAACAGAGGTACTTCCAATACAGCCCCAGGTCAACATGTCCTGCACTCAATTCTATGCAACATAACTAGATCTCTCCAATCCTAACCATTCGGTAACAAACATCAACCCCAAGTAGAAATGAAAAGCTTACCCCTGCCTCACACTTCAGTCACTTCTACTCACAGATCCCGCCTTCCCCACCAAATACAACCCTGACAAAATACATACACAATGAAATAATCCAATGAGTACTAAACCTGACCTCCCAACTCAGTCTTAAATTCTAACCCACCAGGTATATGCTCATCAGAAACTATACTCCCTAGACAGACAGGAGTCACTAATATTCTCCTGCCTACACTATGGAGATCACAGATCACAGATCCCGCCTTCCCCACCAAATACAACCCTGACAAAATACATACACAATGAAATAATCCAATGAGTACTAAACCTGACCTCCCAACTCAGTCTTAAATTCTAACCCACCAGGTATATGCTCATCAGAAACTATACTCCCTAGACAGACAGGAGTCACTAATATTCTCCTGCCTACACTATGGAGATCACATATCACTACCACTATAAACACCATTTCAACATATCCCTAGACCCTTCTTCTCCACAAGAAGTCACTATGTACTTACAGCTCAAATGCCCTGCACACTACACACAGACAATCATAAAACTTTATGACCTGTGATCCCAACTAGTAGATGTGGCTAACTTCCTAATTGCTACAGGAGGCTCAAGAAATAAAGGGGACTTCTAAGGCATTAAGTATATGTACATGTTTGGTGTTACTGGGCTCCACCAGCAAGAGGTTTTAACCGCAAATGAAAAATTACCTTTGGCGAGGCTGCATCATTAGATGTACAATCTCATCAGAGAACTTTTCACCTTAGAAGCTACTTTCTTTTGCTACTTAAAGTAGTGTACTCTTGGGCTACAGGAGCCTTTAAAAAGAGGTCATAAATAACACCAGAATTCTTGCACAGAAATTGGTCCAGGGGTGATTATAAATATGTACATGTTAGGTGTTACCAGGCACCACCTGGAAGAGGTTCAAACATGATTGTTAGTCACCCTTTGTGAGGCTATATCATTGGGAGTACGGTCTCTTCAAAGAACTTCTCATTTCGAAGGAGTCTACATTTCTCTACTACCATAAGTGAATAAAAGTTGTAAAGTTTAGCAAGCGAGAGGTATAGCTTGGTTTAAGCAAGATTTTCAATGGACTGAACCTATAGAAAGTGGAATCTTTTAGATATCTGGGAGTGGGTGTGGCATCAGATGGAACCAGGGTAGCTGAAGCGAACCATAGGATGAGTTAGGGAAGTATGGATCTGGATGCACTGAAAATTGTTTGGACAGAGAGGCCACTCTTTGCAAGGGTGAATATGGGCATGTTTAATGGCACAGTAGTCCCAGTGGTTCTGCAAAGATGTGTCATGGGCCCTCGATGCAAAATTACAGAACAGAGTAGTTGTGTTGGAAATGAAATCTGTGAGGACAATATGTGGTGTGAAGGGGATTGATCAATTAAGGAATATCAGGGTGAGAGAGAGGTGTGATATATATGAGAAAGCTGAATAGGGTGTGCTGAAATGGTTGGACACATGATCATGATATGTTAGGAGAGATTAACAGACACAAGCATCAGAAATAAGAGAGAATTAGGAGGAGAGGGAGAATGAGGATGAGACGGAAGGACAGAGTGAAAGATGCATCAAGTTAAAGGGACCTTACCATGTGGGAGGGTGTGAGTCATGCATGGGAAAGAGAACTGGAATGAAGTGAAACACAAGAGGTGACGTGATGTCAGAGGGCTTTTAGCTTTTAGACTTTAAATACTCACTCATTTCCCTCCACAGAAAGACCAAGAGGGTCATCTTGCAAGGCAGAGGCTGGTGACATTGGTCGTTTTCTGCCAAATGCCATGTTAAGGAAGATGGTTTCATCTACCCACACAGCTGACTCCTTCAGTGGCCCCATGGTCTCCTGGTAACCTAATCATCCATGACATGCATCAGTGCTAATATACTAATATACATGCTAGTATAATAAAACATATTGCATATGTGAGAAAGTGACAGTCATCTATATATCTACAAAAATGAATTCTATCGTATAACAAAAATAAAGACAGGGATATATGATTGCAATTCATTTACTATTATGACATACAACACATAACCAGAAATATAGTTTTCAAAACTGAAAAATCCTTCCCTCTCTGAGGAAATGTCCCAAAGCTTGAGACATTTGCTTCAGGCATACCGGGGTTGTCCCAACATGTGGGACATTTGCTTTCAGCATACTGAGATTATGACCTAACCCTCAGTCTGTCTGGTGGGGAAAATTGGCTTCCCTACCTGTTGCTATCCTTCTAAGCTAAACAGTAGCCTTCTTGCACATTCCAGGCACATCCTTAGATAATTAAAGACTGCCCTAGAGATGACTTCACTGACCCACTGGTTATCAGCCAAAGATCCATATGACATTCTGGAAGTCACATGTATCAACCCAAAAGCTTTTACAGTTGGTACAGAGAAAGTTTTCTTTGAGAAAAAAGGAGAGAGAAAGGCAGGGCAGGGTGAAGAAACCAAGGAAAAATGCTCAAAAGACAACTTTTAAGACAAATGGTTTTTAAAGTTTCAAAATTTTTATTTCTCTCCTCTAAAGTCTGTCCTACATGCACGAGAGCATACCCAGATGATGGAGAAAGGTCTAGAGAAATGCAGTGCTATCAGATAAGATGATTAATCCCAGAGATGAACAAGTATCTTTTTTGATGAATTAGGGACACACTAGAATCTTGTCCCCCCTGAAGGAGAAAGAACCACAGCCACACAGGGTAGATCCACAGCACTTAAGCTAAGATATGGTCTGATGAATGTGGGAGGTGAGTGCCAAAAACCTTTTTTCTCATTTTCCTTTTCCTTTTTTTTGAGGAAGGCCAAACATGAGGGTGCTTCATGTGAAGTGCTTTTGTGTAGAGCCCAGGTTGGGAAAACAAAAATTTCTGCACATAGAGACATTTCTCATCAAAAGGGGTTCCAAGGAGCACAAATACAGTAATGCTACCCCTATAAGCTCTTGAATAGTCCAAGTTTTAAGAGACCAAAGTGAATGCTGTTTTCAGGAATGGGCAAAATACTGTAGTTATTCTTTATTCAATATTTGCACATTCAGTCAGGAATATAAGGTTTGCAGTTTTCTTAATCCATGAGCTTGTTATCAAAGAGAAGACTATTGAGTCAACATAAAATGTAAATCACTAATCTTCTAAAGTCCAAGATTACAAGGATGAAGGTTTTAAGAAGACAAGGAGGACCTAAACTGTCATAAAAATTGGTAAATGTAAAGTGTTCACACTCTTTAAAGCTCTCACTTAGGTTGAGTGAAGCTACTACATTACTTTCCTAATATACTATTGCCAAAAATCCAGAGACAAGGGTTCTTCTGGTATATTCTTACATTAGGCATTAGTATTACTAGCCCTACTCGTCAATAAAAAAGAGTTAGAGAAGAACTGTAAAAAAAGAGGCTTGAGACAAGCCCTTGACAAATGATGCTTTCAGGAAGGGTCGAAAGGCTTTCCAAATCAGTAGTACTGTCTTGAGAAAGAAAAATGCTATGTACAAGGTAATCTGTCAAATGCTTTCCAAACTCTGCCTAAAGAAGTGTTAGAGAGAACACGTAACTTTTAGAAACCAAGACGTGTGGTGATCTAAAACAACTTGATACACCAATATTTTCAATGCTGCTTAATCCCAAAACTCAACTAATTAGAACTTTTCCCATATGTACTGCAGAAGGATAAACTTGGTACCAGGAAAACTAATTCAATGACAGAACATCTGTTGCAACTTCACCCACATCCACAACTGGAAAACTATATGTGAGTATTAATGCACTGGTTCTTGTGGCACAGAGATCTACCTGGGCTGCCACTCCTACAGAAAAGTTCCAATCGAATGCCTCCTACCCTATCAACATTTCTGTTGACATTGTGTCTAACTTTAAAAAGACCTCCTCAGTCACTGTATTCTCCTCGGAGATAACGTGCTTATACGGAAAGCCTTTTAACACAGACAGGGGAAGAACCTTCCCACTAACAAAGAGAGTTGGGATTTGTAGGAGTCTTGAAACTCAAGCAGCAGATGCCAAAGTACTGTCCATTAAAACAAAAAATCCTAAACCCTCACCTTGGGACATTCTGAGAGAGAACAAAATAATGGGAATAAGAGCTCCTTTTTGCTTCCAAAGGACTTAATATCTCCATCCATAGGCCCACAACTACATGACCCTCCAAAAAATGGAATTTCCATCCTTAAAGCAATGCATCCATCCAAAGAGAAGTCACTGGAGGCATGCGTTTCGATGGGTTTTGGAAGTTTCCAGGTTTGACCACTAAAGAATTGAAAAGTTCCAAGGGAAGTGCTCTTGCTTCCTGTAAGAAAAAATCTGTTTACCCAGAGGGTAAGCTTTTGGCCCGTGGCCTCACTATGTCATTTGTAGGGCTGCAAAAGTAACTTTCCCCTGACATTGGTCCTGTTGAGGTTGAAACACTGAAGTCTGGGACTGTAAAGCAATCACAGCAACTACATGATCCTAAACTTGTCCCCAGGATGATGAAGGGCCAATACATACCTAGCTAAAGTTCTGGCTGGGAATGAAGTTGGACTTGTCCAGGTTGTCAATACAACCCAATTATATATTTTCTTAAATGTTATATGAAAAATCAAGGTAAACCAAAACTATCATTCTACAGGATGTCAGTTTAGGAGCACAGCTGTAAAACTTTGGAAAAATTTTTGTGGTTAAGCATAACCCAAATGTCATGGCTTGAATTCTTATTTTTGAGTGAGATTTTTGACTGCTGAAACCTTCTTCAGTCAACTGATGGCACATTGACCTCAGTATACCACACCATTCCAGTTCACTTTATTCCATGCAAGCCTTTCGCTCTCCTGCATGTTTAAGCCCCAATGGCTCAAAATCTTTTTCACTCCATCATACTCCGCATTAGCTAGGTAACGTCAAGAAACAGACAAAGAAAGACACATCCACTCACACATGCACGTACATAAACACATAAATATACATATATTTTCTTTAAACTTTAGGGAGAGTAAAAAGATGTTTTGGAAGGAGGTAAATAATATGTGAAAGACAAGAAAACAAATAGAAACATCAGTGGAAGAGGCAAGGGGGGAAGTGATACTAGGTAGTGATGAAGTGAGAAAGAGATGGAGTGAATATTTTGAAGGTTTGTTGAATGTGTTTGTTGATAGAGTGGCAGACATAGGGCATTTTGGTCAGGGAGAATGGTTTGGTTAAGAGAGAAGAGGTGGTGAAAGCCTTGCAGGAGATGAAATTTGGGAAGGCGGTGTGTTTGGATGGTATTGCAGTAGAATTTATTAAGAAAGGGGGTGACTGTGTTGTCGATTGGTTGGTAAGGTTATTCAATGTATGTATAGTGAAGTGCTTGAGGATTGGCAGAATGCATGTATAGTGTTATTGTACAAAGGCAAAGGGGGTAAAGGTGAGGTCAAAGTTCAGAGGCATAAGTTTGTTAAGTATTCTTGAAAAATTGTGTGGGAGGGTATTGATTGAGAGGGTGAAGGCATGTACTGAGAATCAGATTGGGGAGGAGCAGTGTGGTCTCAGAAGTGGTATAGGATGTGTGGATCAGGTGTATGCTTTGAAAAATGTGAGAAATATTCAGAAAAACAGATGGATCTGTATGTGGCATCTACGGATCTGGAGAAGGCATATGATAGGGTTGATAGAGAAACTTTGTGGAAGGACTTATGAGTATATGGTATGGGAGGTAAGCCAGTAGAAGCAATGAAAAGTTTCTATCAGGGATGTAAGGCATGTGTATGAGTAGGAAGAGAGGAGAGTGAAGTGTTTGGTTCCCAGTGAAGGTCGGTCTAAGGCAAGGGTGTGTGATGTCTCCATGGCTGTTTAATTTGTTTATGGATGGGGTGGTTAGGGAGGTAAATGTAAGAGTTTTGGAGAGAGGAGCGAGTATGCAGTCTGTTGATGATGAGAGGGCTTGGGAAGTGAGTCAGTTGCAGTTTGCCAATGACAGCACTGGTGGCTGATTCCAGTGAGAAACTGCAGAAGTTGGTGACTGATTGTGGAAAAGCGTGTGAAAGGAGAAAGTTGAGAGTAAATGTGAATAAGAGCAAGATTATTAGGATTGACCCAATTGGGATGTAAGTCTGAAGAGAGAAAAATTGGAGGATGTAAAGTGTTTTAGATATCTGGGAGTGGACTTAGCAGCAAAAAGGAACTATACAAGCAGGGGTGAGTCACAGGGTGGGGGAGGGGGCAAAGGTTCTGAGAGCCATGAAGAATGTGTGGAAATCACTGCCAGAGTGTAGTGTACAGTGGCATAGTGTAGTGTAGAATGATATAGCCTTGTGTATAGAAAAACAATAAAAAAGCAGTCAATAAGTACTCCACTTCATTCTTTCCTGTAAAATCTCATGTATGCCTTTTTTGGCAACATATGGTTTTTCTTCCCATTTGTTTTCCTGCTAGCTGAAGTAGCTAGAGGTAGTAGGGTGAGAGCCTTTTTCCTGTTTTATCTTAACCTTAATTGCCTAGATGTCTAGTGAATGTCAGGTTACAAGCTGTTTTTCTTATGTACTTTGTCTGAAATTCACATTATTAAACCCTACATAGTTGAACTTTTTACAAGATTCTTCTTATTACAAATTTATCGTACAGCTACCAAGTATTAGAGCATAAAATAATATCTACTTACATGCTTCATTTATGCCTCACCTTTGAATTGGACTGTTGAAGTCCCTCGCGATCCTTGGACTGTGGTAACAATAATATCTCCTTTCCCAATACCAGCCCCACTCCGCGCTATGATCTTGTTACTTGTCTTCCATTCTGCTGTCATAAAGCAATCTACGCCACATATGGTTAAACCTACAACAAAGATTAATCATTTATGTGCTTTATTCATTCTACTTTTGTTATGTGCAATTCAACACCAAAAAATCTTCATGTAGTGTGAATATAATGATACCTTTAAACATTTAGACAATAGGCTGATAACATTCCTATCATTTGCAACAGAAAGAACAACACCATACACTTCCCTTTCAAAGGTATGACTTTAATCAATGGCTCACATTCATGTCAATTTAAGTTTACCTTCATATTTTCAGATGTGATCTAATTAAGTTCAAATTTCAAACTTTACATAATACAATATAAATGTAACAAAATGTATTACCAAACAAGTTTTCCCTTCATGAAACATCAGCTCTGAGTTTATGAAAGTCTTGTTTTCAAGCCAGACACCACACATGCCTTCTCCATTCATGAAGTTCTCTGGAGCTGGTGGACTACCCTGAATGAAGGTGCAGACCACACAACTAATCATGCCTCAGTCATACTTAATGCATGTAAACGAAACTTCAGTATGTCCTATGAGTGGTCTAAAAACATCTACTTCAAAAAACAATTCCATAGTCACTAGTCAAGGTGTGATTTTATAAAGGCAAGGGGGTAAAAAAAAACAAAAAAACTACAAATTCGTTGAGGAAACCCAGCTGAAACACCCTTTCAAACTGAAACGTAACACCACCAAACACCCCCTCCTCCCATCTGGTTGACATGTAGCTAATCAGAGGCCTAAAAGGTCATCATAAAGCAATCTGATCCCTACAAAGAAAGGTGGGCCAGGTGACAGAAAGAGGGTAAGTGAGGACTATAGTTTAGAAATAAGCTTTTAACAGGCTCAAAGCCAACTTTTTAAGCAAACTCCTAACTTGCTATACCACCTTTCATTTAGTTTTACCAAAGTGTATTATCCATGAAGAAAACATTTGATGTCACAAAATAATTAACAAACATCTCCAAATTAAAAATCTTCAGAAGAAAATCATCTGGAAGACTCTTCTCTTACTGAGGTCCTAGCATGGCGTGCTCTTCCAAGGATTACTTCCCTTTCTGATGATGCCGTCCATGTAATCCATCAATTGTAAATCTTGTTAGACTTTTAAGACTTTGTCTTATCATATTGAATGATACAAGCAAGTTATAAGCATCTTTTAAATATAAATGTGCTGAAAGGTGCAGCTAGAGTGATGGTGATGATTCTTAGCCTTTATGCCTCATCCTTAACAGGCCACTGGCAGGGGCCAACTTAATGTTCCTATCTTAATGTTTCCAAACTTAATGTTTCTATCAATTACTTCTACCAAATGTTTCAACCCACTACTTCTAACTAATTCTCTTGTTTTATATTCCTATTTACTATCCTATCTATCACTACCATTTTGCCAAAAGCCAGGGTTATTGAATACCAGCTCATTGCAAGAAAATCTAGAGTTATAAAGAATGAGTTGTGTGAGTGAAGTGATATCAAGTATTACGTGAAACAATGAGAGATTGCATGTTTGTGAACAGAAAGCCAGCAGTACACATGTGGGTGAGGCAGAAAGAAAAGACAGCTACCTGAGTCAGAGGAAATCAACTATACAACCACTGAAGTGCTGGCTCACTGCACAACTGTCACTTACCCTCCTGATAACCAGGCGGGTAGCACTGGTGATATATCTCCCTGGTCGAAGGGTACTTACCAACTACTACCTATAAAAAACTGCTAATAAAAAATTTCTGAGGTTGCTTGTGGGAAACAATTCATTTCAAACATTCACACCATCTCAACTCCATCAAAGACAACACCTTTCTTGCAAAGCACCAACCAGTCAGCCATTGAAGACCAAAGTTAAGGAGACAAAATGAATTTCAGAATAGATCTCCATGTAAAATGCTGAAGATTTCTGCAATTATCTTACATTTCCCATCCCCATGACTGTCTGCAACAGCTTTTGAAAGGATGTTCCTAGTATGAATAAAAGTTGATTTGTCAAAGCCAACACTTACACTTGTTTTGTATTTAATGCTTTGATGCTATGTTTTTTTTTTCTTTTTTTTTGCTTTGTTGCTGTCTCCCGCGTTTGCGAGGTAGCGCAAGGAAACAGACGAAAGAAATGGCCCAACCCACCCCCATACACATGTATATACATACGTCCACACACGCAAATATACATACCTACACAGCTTTCCATGGTTTGCCCCAGACGCTTCACATGCCCTGATTCAATCCACTGACAGCACGTCAACCCCGGTATACCACATCGATCCAATTCACTCTATTCCTTGCCCTCCTTTCACCCTCCTGCATGTTCAGGCCCCGATCACACAAAATCTTTTTCACTCCATCTTTCCACCTCCAATTTGGTCTCCCACTTCTCCTCATTCCCTCCACCTCCGACACATACATCCTCTTGGTCAATCTTTCCTCATTCATTCTCTCCATGTGCCCAAACCATTTCAAAACACCCTCTTCTGCTCTCTCAACCACGCTCTTTTTATTTCCACACATCTCTCTTACCCTTACGTTACTTACTCAATCAAACCACCTCACACCACACATTGTCCTCAAACATCTCATTTCCAGCACATCCATCCTCCTGCGCACAACTCTATCCATAGCCCACGCCTCGCAACCATACAACATTGTTGGAACCACTATTCCTTCAAACATACCCATTTTTGCTTTCCGAGATAATGTTCTCCACTTCCACACATTCTTCAAGGCTCCCAGAATTTTCGCCCCCTCCCCCACCCTATGATCCACTTCCGCTTCCATGGTTCCATCCGCTGCCAGATCCACTCCAAGATATCTAAAACACTTTACTTCGTCCAGTTTTTCTCCATTCAAACTTACCTCCAATTGACTTGACCCTCAACCCTACTGTACCTAATAACCTTGCTCTTATTCACATTTACTCTTAACATTCTTCTTTCACACAATTTACCAAACTCAGTCACCAGCTTCTGCAGTTTCTCACATGAATCAGCCACCAGCGCTGTATCATCAGCGAACAACAACTGACTCACTTCCCAAGCTCTCTCATCCCCAACAGACTTCATACTTGCCCCTCTTTCCAAAACTCTTGCATTCACCTCCCTAACAACCCCATCCATAAACAAATTAAACAACCATGGAGACATCACACACCCCTGCCGCAAACCTACATTCTTTGAGAACCAATCACTTTCCTCTCTTCCTACACGTACACATGCCTTACATCCTCGATAAAAACTTTTCACTGCTTCTAACAACTTGCGTCCCACACCATATATTCTTAATACATTCCACAGAGCATCTCTATCAACTCTATCATATGCCTTCTCCAGATCCATAAATGCTACATACAAATCCATTTGCTTTTCTAAGTATTTCTCACATACATTCTTCAAAGCAAACACCTGATCCACACATCCTCTACCACTTCTGAAACCACACTGCTCTTCCCCAATCTGATGCTCTGTACATGCCTTCATCCTCTCAATCAATACCCTCCCATATAATTTACCAGGAATACTCAACAAACTTATACTTCTGTAATTTGAGCACTCACTCTTATCCCCTTTGCCTTTGTACAATGGCACTATGCACGCATTCCGCCAATCCTCAGGCACCTCTCCATGAGTCATACATACATTAAATAACCTTACCAACCAGTCAATAATACAGTCACCCCCTTTTTTAATAAATTCCACTGCAATACCATCCAAACCTGCTGCCTTGCCGGCTTTCATCTTCTGCAAAGCTTTTACTACCACTTCTCTGTTTACCAAATCATTTTCCCTAACCCTCTCACTTTGCACACCACCTCGACCAAAACACCCTATATCTGCCACTCTATCATCAAACACATTCAACAAACCTTCAAAATACTCACTCCATCTCCTTCTCACATCTCCACTACTTGTTATCACCTCCCCATTTGCGCCCTTCACTGAAGTTCCCATTTGCTCCCTTGTCTTATGCACTTTATTTACCTCCTTCCAGAACATCTTTTTATTCTCCCTAAAATTTCATGATACTCTCTCACCCCAACTCTCATTTGCCCTCTTTTTCACCTCTTGCACCTTTCTCTTGACCTCCTGTCTCTTTCTTTTATACATCTCCCACTCAACTGCATTTTTTCCCTGCAAAAATCGTCCAAATGCCTCTCTCTTCTCTTTCACTAATAATCTTACTTCTTCATCCCACCACTCACTACCCTTTCTAATCAACCCACCTCCCACTCTTCTCATGCCACAAGCTAACTATGTATGGTGTTCAATCTTTGGTAAAGTCCTTATGACAAATACTATATGTTTTAGATTCTCCCTTCTGCCTTTAGAAGAAGCAGTGGTTCTTTCACTTGCTTGCATCATGGACAGTTACCATACTTCAGTTGTACATCTAGCATGCAGATGTATCATGAGGTTCATTTACTGACACAAATTCAAGGTAGTAAGACATCATGTGCCCCCTGCCCAACTAAATTGTGCAAGTAAAGTAGCTTGTAAAATAAGTCTTCCCATGCACATGTTTTAAACTTACATATTAGAAACATAACTAAAAGAGAGATATCCTCAGTACACCGAAGTACTGTAAAATCTAAATCTCCAAGTCTACACTGGATAAATCTGTTGGCTATGTTATGAATAAACTTTAGCTAAGAAAGGTTCGTCTTAATGAGTTCATCTTAGGTGGCCAATGTAACCGCAGTCCCCAAACTGATGAAAAAAAACCTATGATGTTTAATCATGAATCAAAAGGACTTATTACCTTTAGGAAAATGTAATTATGCTTACCGATCAGATCCTCAGGACGATTTCCAAAATTTTCTCCACGAATTGTAACCTTGGTGCCAGGAACTCCCTCTATGGGTGAGATACCTGTAACCACAGGTGCCAATGCAAGTGCCATGATGATTCCACTTTATGAATGACCTGCAGAAAAAATATTAACAAATATAAGATGTAATCATGTATGTAATTATAATAATCATATAAAGCATTCATTTTCAATGGTAAATTTTCATGAGTGAAAAGTTTTCTATCTGAAGCGGTGCACTGCAAGATTTCAGATATTCCTCAGGAATACTGGGTCATGATTCCTTCGTGACCTCATCAAACTGTTAACACAGCCTTGTTTTACTAACATTCTTGTGTGATTCTAATTACCAAAGCCTATGGCTGACTACAGGTTTCACCCTCTCGCCCAATAGGTGACTGCCCCATGGCTGAAGTCACCTTCCTTTTGATTTTCTAATGCCAAACCACATTTCACGGACTGCAGCATCAACCTAAGGCAGCCACCAATGGGCACATTTTAAAGAGAAGAGGTGATGGCCAGGAGGGGCAAGAGTAACAGGAAAAACTGCTTGCAGGGTACTGCCTCAGAGAGAAAAAGTTTTTCATTCTACAAGACCTACTATTCTCCTTCATGCTGTGCCCTGTGAAAACTAAGAACATATCCATGTAAATTTGGAAGGTTAGAGAAAAAACTCTCTTATAAGGGAATAATAATAAAAAAAAAAGGTATATGTATCTCCATTGGCAAATGAAAATTGCATCTAAATGACTCTCTGGAAGAAGAAACTCCAGAGACACATTGATCTTTTGACGAAGGCAAAAGTAGATGCAATCTACCAAACACTATGTGCTCTAGCATAAAGCCTAAGTTAATACAACGCGATTAATTTCTGCTCCAAGAGAAAAATTATTTCCATCTGTATCCCTGGTGAGATCAAAATATTCTGAAGAAATGTAAGTGGCCCAAAGGCATAATGTTTTCTTGAAGAAACATCAAAAGAGTGGGTGAAAAATGGAATCACAATGAACTTAAATGGTAACATGACTCAGAAAAGTTGTCATGAAAAAACAAGATTCTTATGTCTGGAAAAGCTTGTAAATCAATAACCATTTTTCCAGAACTTAAGTTGCAAGGAAAAAGGTTTAAGCATGAAGACAATGACAAGTTCAAATCCCAAGATCTGTCACAAAGGAAGCAAGAAGGGAACTCTGAACAAAGCCTCTATAGTTTTTGCAGCCTCAGAATCTTTGATGAACATCTGAAAGGTTACCAAACCAAATGGAACGGTCTTGAATAAGACAATTCATGTTATGTAACAGTCATCCACTAAGCATTCTCCAAACCTCTATACTTGCAAAAGTATCTAAATTCTAGAACCAGGATTTCGAAGGTTAGGGTCCTACAAAACACTATGGTGGTCCAAAAAACAAAAATCAAATGAGGCATAAGGTTAGACTCGGTTATCAGGGTTTGGTTGTCCCATATGGGGTTATCAATTTCATTCTAAGCTAAAAGAGAAAAGTTTGGGATGACCAGAGTAAAAAATAAAATTGTTCCCATGATCCCACAGAAAGATTATCAGCAGTCTTTGAACTGAGACCTAAGAAGACAAGCTCAAACACTGTAAACCTCTGTGGAAAGAGAAGCCTAGCTAAAATGGGTTCCTGGACATAGCCATGCAAGGATTTTCTCTTCCAGAATTTTGTAAAAGCCTATGTTCACTAAACACTGGCAGCCACTGAACAGTTCATACAAAACAAATATTGCAATGGGACCTCAGGGCCCTCTGGGAGAAGAAAACCATAAAATCATTTGTTGACTGTATCTGGTAAGCTGCATGGGTGAGTGGTGATTGAGAGAGTGAAGGCATGTGCACAGCATCAGAGTGGTGGGAAACAATGTGGTTGTATGGTGGTAGAGGATGCATGGATCAGGTGTTTGCCTTGAAGAATGTGTGGATTGGGTATCTGCTCTGAAGAATGTGTAAGAGGAATACTGACAGAAAAAGAAAGATTTGTGTGTGGCAATTACGGATGTGGAGAAAGCACGTGGCAAGATTGACAGAGATGCCTTGTGTAAGGTCTTTTAAATGTATGGTGTGGCAGGTAAGTTACTAGAAGCACTGAGAAGTTTCTATTAAGAGTGTAAAGCATGTGTATGACGAGGAAGAGACGAAAAAGAATGGTTCCAGATAAAGGTTGATCTGCAGTAGGGGCGTGTGATTTCACCATGGCTGTTTAATCTGCTTATGGATTGGGTGGTGAGAAAGGTATATGCAACAGTCTTGGGAAGAGGGACAAGCATGCAGTCTGTAGGGGGTGAGAGGGTCTGGGTAATAAGTCAGCTAGTTTTCAATGATAACATAGCACTGGTGGTAGATTTGAGCGAGACATTGCAGAAATTGGAGTGACTGAATTTGAGAGACAGTGTATGAGCAGGAGGCTGAGAACAAATATAAATAAAAGAGAGGTTATTAAGTTTAGCAGGGAAAAGGAGTGTAAATTTGAGTGGAGAAAATTTTGAAAAAGTTAAATGCTGCAGATACCTAGAAAAGGACATAGTACTGAATGGAACCATGGAAGCAGAAGTGCTATAGGGTGGGTGAAGGGGTGAAGGTTCTGGGAGCATTGAGGAATGTGCGGAGAGAGTATAATTATACTTATTTATACTTGACTGCCGTTTTCTGAATCAGAGGTAGCACCAGGAAACAGATGCAGAAACACCCATCAACTCATACAGACAAACACATACATACACACACATACATGTGCATATACATATATACCAACATATACATATAAATATATATACATGTGCATATTCATACTTGCTTGCCTTCATATATTCTTGGCACCACCCAGCCCCACAGGAATCAGCATCGCCAACCCATGCATCAGCAAGGTTGCACCAAAAAGCAGAAGAATTAAAGTCATATCCACTCACACTCATTCTCTAGCATGTGTAATGCACCAAAACCACAACTCCCTATCCACATCTAGGCCCCACAGACCTATCCATGGTTTACCCCAGATGTTTCACATGCCCTGGTTCAGTCCACTGACAGAACATCTATTCTGCGCACGCCTTTCACCCTCCAGCACATTCAGGCCCCTATCACTCAAAATCTATTTCACTGAATCCTTCCACCTCCAATTTGGTCTCCTGTTTCTTGTTCCCTCCTCCTCTGGCACTTATATCCTCTCTGTCAACCTTTTCTCACACATTTTCTCCATATGTCCACACCATTTCAACACACCTTCTACTCTCTTAACCACACATATTTTATTACCACACATATCTCTTACCCTTTCATTACTTACTCGATCAAACACCTCATACCATGTATTGGCCTCCAACATTTCATTTCCTACACATCCACCCTCCTCTGTACAACCCTATCTATAGCCAATGCCTTGCAACCAGATAATATTATTGGAACTACTATTCCTTCAAACATACCCATTTTTGCTCTCTGAGATAATGTTCTCTTTTTCCACACATTCTTTATCACTTCCAGAACCTTTGCCGCCCCCCCCCCCCCCATCTTATGACTCACTTCCGCTTCCATGGTTCTATTCACTGTCAAGTCCACCCCCAGATATCTATAATGCTTCACTTACTCCAATTTTTCTCCATTCAAACTTACATCCTAACTAACTTGTCCCTCAATGCTGCTGAAACTAATAACATTGCTCTTATTCACATTTACTCTCAACTTCTTCCTTTCAAACACTTTTTCAAACTGTCACTAACTTCTGCAGTTTCTCTCTTGAATCCACCACCAGTGCTGTATCATCAGAGAACAACTGACTCACTTCCCTGGCCCTCTCATCCCCAACAGGCTGCATACTCACCCCTCTCTCCAAAACTCTTGCGTTTACCTCCCTAACCACCTCATCCATAAACATATTAAACAACCATGGTGACATCACACACCCCTGCCACAGACCAACCTTCACTGGGAACCAATCACTCTCCTCCCTTCCTACCCTTACATGTCTTACACCCTTGACAAAAACTTCTCACTGCTTCTAGCAGCTTACCTCCCACATCATATATTCTTATGACCTTCATAAAGCATCTCTGTTAATCCTATCATGTGCCTTCTCCAGATCCATAAATACCACATAAAAATCCATCTTTTTTTCTAAGTATTTATCATATACATTTTTCAAAGTAAACACCTGATCCATACATCCTCTACAACCTCTGAAACCACACTGCTCTTCCCCAATCTGATGCTCTGTACATGCCTTCATCCTCTCAATCAATACCCTCCCATATAATTTACCAGGAATACTCAACAAACTTATACTTCTGTAATTTGAGCACTCACTCTTATCCCCTTTGCCTTTGTACAATGGCACTATGCACGCATTCCGCCAATCCTCAGGCACCTCTCCATGAGTCATACATACATTAAATAACCTTACCAACCAGTCAATAATACAGTCACCCCCTTTTTTAATAAATTCCACTGCAATACCATCCAAACCTGCTGCCTTGCCGGCTTTCATCTTCCGCAAAGCTTTTACTACCACTTCTCTGTTTACCAAATCATTTTCCCTAACCCTCTCACTTTGCACACCACCTCGACCAAAACACCCTATATCTGCCACTCTATCATCAAACACATTCAACAAACCTTCAAAATACTCACTCCATCTCCTTCTCACATCTCCACTACTTGTTATCACCTCCCCATTTGCGCCCTTCACTGAAGTTCCCATTTGCTCCCTTGTCTTATGCACTTTATTTACCTCCTTCCAGAACATCTTTTTATTCTCCCTAAAATTTCATGATACTCTCTCACCCCAACTCTCATTTGCCCTCTTTTTCACCTCTTGCACCTTTCTCTTGACCTCCTGTCTCTTTCTTTTATACATCTCCCACTCAACTGCATTTTTTCCCTGCAAAAATCGTCCAAATGCCTCTCTCTTCTCTTTCACTAATAATCTTACTTCTTCATCCCACCACTCACTACCCTTTCTAATCAACCCACCTCCCACTCTTCTCATGCCACAAGCTAACTATGTATGGTGTTCAATCTTTGGTAAAGTCCTTATGACAAATACTATATGTTTTAGATTCTCCCTTCTGCCTTTAGAAGAAGCAGTGGTTCTTTCACTTGCTTGCATCATGGACAGTTACCATACTTCAGTTGTACATCTAGCATGCAGATGTATCATGAGGTTCATTTACTGACACAAATTCAAGGTAGTAAGACATCATGTGCCCCCTGCCCAACTAAATTGTGCAAGTAAAGTAGCTTGTAAAATAAGTCTTCCCATGCACATGTTTTAAACTTACATATTAGAAACATAACTAAAAGAGAGATATCCTCAGTACACCGAAGTACTGTAAAATCTAAATCTCCAAGTCTACACTGGATAAATCTGTTGGCTATGTTATGAATAAACTTTAGCTAAGAAAGGTTCGTCTTAATGAGTTCATCTTAGGTGGCCAATGTAACCGCAGTCCCCAAACTGATGAAAAAAAACCTATGATGTTTAATCATGAATCAAAAGGACTTATTACCTTTAGGAAAATGTAATTATGCTTACCGATCAGATCCTCAGGACGATTTCCAAAATTTTCTCCACGAATTGTAACCTTGGTGCCAGGAACTCCCTCTATGGGTGAGATACCTGTAACCACAGGTGCCAATGCAAGTGCCATGATGATTCCACTTTATGAATGACCTGCAGAAAAAATATTAACAAATATAAGATGTAATCATGTATGTAATTATAATAATCATATAAAGCATTCATTTTCAATGGTAAATTTTCATGAGTGAAAAGTTTTCTATCTGAAGCGGTGCACTGCAAGATTTCAGATATTCCTCAGGAATACTGGGTCATGATTCCTTCGTGACCTCATCAAACTGTTAACACAGCCTTGTTTTACTAACATTCTTGTGTGATTCTAATTACCAAAGCCTATGGCTGACTACAGGTTTCACCCTCTCGCCCAATAGGTGACTGCCCCATGGCTGAAGTCACCTTCCTTTTGATTTTCTAATGCCAAACCACATTTCACGGACTGCAGCATCAACCTAAGGCAGCCACCAATGGGCACATTTTAAAGAGAAGAGGTGATGGCCAGGAGGGGCAAGAGTAACAGGAAAAACTGCTTGCAGGGTACTGCCTCAGAGAGAAAAAGTTTTTCATTCTACAAGACCTACTATTCTCCTTCATGCTGTGCCCTGTGAAAACTAAGAACATATCCATGTAAATTTGGAAGGTTAGAGAAAAAACTCTCTTATAAGGGAATAATAATAAAAAAAAAAGGTATATGTATCTCCATTGGCAAATGAAAATTGCATCTAAATGACTCTCTGGAAGAAGAAACTCCAGAGACACATTGATCTTTTGACGAAGGCAAAAGTAGATGCAATCTACCAAACACTATGTGCTCTAGCATAAAGCCTAAGTTAATACAACGCGATTAATTTCTGCTCCAAGAGAAAAATTATTTCCATCTGTATCCCTGGTGAGATCAAAATATTCTGAAGAAATGTAAGTGGCCCAAAGGCATAATGTTTTCTTGAAGAAACATCAAAAGAGTGGGTGAAAAATGGAATCACAATGAACTTAAATGGTAACATGACTCAGAAAAGTTGTCATGAAAAAACAAGATTCTTATGTCTGGAAAAGCTTGTAAATCAATAACCATTTTTCCAGAACTTAAGTTGCAAGGAAAAAGGTTTAAGCATGAAGACAATGACAAGTTCAAATCCCAAGATCTGTCACAAAGGAAGCAAGAAGGGAACTCTGAACAAAGCCTCTATAGTTTTTGCAGCCTCAGAATCTTTGATGAACATCTGAAAGGTTACCAAACCAAATGGAACGGTCTTGAATAAGACAATTCATGTTATGTAACAGTCATCCACTAAGCATTCTCCAAACCTCTATACTTGCAAAAGTATCTAAATTCTAGAACCAGGATTTCGAAGGTTAGGGTCCTACAAAACACTATGGTGGTCCAAAAAACAAAAATCAAATGAGGCATAAGGTTAGACTCGGTTATCAGGGTTTGGTTGTCCCATATGGGGTTATCAATTTCATTCTAAGCTAAAAGAGAAAAGTTTGGGATGACCAGAGTAAAAAATAAAATTGTTCCCATGATCCCACAGAAAGATTATCAGCAGTCTTTGAACTGAGACCTAAGAAGACAAGCTCAAACACTGTAAACCTCTGTGGAAAGAGAAGCCTAGCTAAAATGGGTTCCTGGACATAGCCATGCAAGGATTTTCTCTTCCAGAATTTTGTAAAAGCCTATGTTCACTAAACACTGGCAGCCACTGAACAGTTCATACAAAACAAATATTGCAATGGGACCTCAGGGCCCTCTGGGAGAAGAAAACCATAAAATCATTTGTTGACTGTATCTGGTAAGCTGCATGGGTGAGTGGTGATTGAGAGAGTGAAGGCATGTGCACAGCATCAGAGTGGTGGGAAACAATGTGGTTGTATGGTGGTAGAGGATGCATGGATCAGGTGTTTGCCTTGAAGAATGTGTGGATTGGGTATCTGCTCTGAAGAATGTGTAAGAGGAATACTGACAGAAAAAGAAAGATTTGTGTGTGGCAATTACGGATGTGGAGAAAGCACGTGGCAAGATTGACAGAGATGCCTTGTGTAAGGTCTTTTAAATGTATGGTGTGGCAGGTAAGTTACTAGAAGCACTGAGAAGTTTCTATTAAGAGTGTAAAGCATGTGTATGACGAGGAAGAGACGAAAAAGAATGGTTCCAGATAAAGGTTGATCTGCAGTAGGGGCATGTGATTTCACCATGGCTGTTTAATCTGCTTATGGATTGGGTGGTGAGAAAGGTATATGCAACAGTCTTGGGAAGAGGGACAAGCATGCAGTCTGTAGGGGGTGAGAGGGTCTGGGTAATAAGTCAGCTAGTTTTCAATGATAACATAGCACTGGTGGTAGATTTGAGCGAGACATTGCAGAAATTGGAGTGACTGAATTTGAGAGACAGTGTATGAGCAGGAGGCTGAGAACAAATATAAATAAAAGAGAGGTTATTAAGTTTAGCAGGGAAAAGGAGTGTAAATTTGAGTGGAGAAAATTTTGAAAAAGTTAAATGCTGCAGATACCTAGAAAAGGACATAGTACTGAATGGAACCATGGAAGCAGAAGTGCTATAGGGTGGGTGAAGGGGTGAAGGTTCTGGGAGCATTGAGGAATGTGCGGAGAGAGTATAATTATACTTATTTATACTTGACTGCCGTTTTCTGAATCAGAGGTAGCACCAGGAAACAGATGCAGAAACACCCATCAACTCATACAGACAAACACATACATACACACACATACATGTGCATATACATATATACCAACATATACATATAAATATATATACATGTGCATATTCATACTTGCTTGCCTTCATATATTCTTGGCACCACCCAGCCCCACAGGAATCAGCATCGCCAACCCATGCATCAGCAAGGTTGCACCAAAAAGCAGAAGAATTAAAGTCATATCCACTCACACTCATTCTCTAGCATGTGTAATGCACCAAAACCACAACTCCCTATCCACATCTAGGCCCCACAGACCTATCCATGGTTTACCCCAGATGTTTCACATGCCCTGGTTCAGTCCACTGACAGAACATCTATTCTGCGCACGCCTTTCACCCTCCAGCACATTCAGGCCCCTATCACTCAAAATCTATTTCACTGAATCCTTCCACCTCCAATTTGGTCTCCTGTTTCTTGTTCCCTCCTCCTCTGGCACTTATATCCTCTCTGTCAACCTTTTCTCACACATTTTCTCCATATGTCCACACCATTTCAACACACCTTCTACTCTCTTAACCACACATATTTTATTACCACACATATCTCTTACCCTTTCATTACTTACTCGATCAAACACCTCATACCATGTATTGGCCTCCAACATTTCATTTCCTACACATCCACCCTCCTCTGTACAACCCTATCTATAGCCAATGCCTTGCAACCAGATAATATTATTGGAACTACTATTCCTTCAAACATACCCATTTTTGCTCTCTGAGATAATGTTCTCTTTTTCCACACATTCTTTATCACTTCCAGAACCTTTGCCGCCCCCCCCCCCCCATCTTATGACTCACTTCCGCTTCCATGGTTCTATTCACTGTCAAGTCCACCCCCAGATATCTATAATGCTTCACTTACTCCAATTTTTCTCCATTCAAACTTACATCCTAACTAACTTGTCCCTCAATGCTGCTGAAACTAATAACATTGCTCTTATTCACATTTACTCTCAACTTCTTCCTTTCAAACACTTTTTCAAACTGTCACTAACTTCTGCAGTTTCTCTCTTGAATCCACCACCAGTGCTGTATCATCAGAGAACAACTGACTCACTTCCCTGGCCCTCTCATCCCCAACAGGCTGCATACTCACCCCTCTCTCCAAAACTCTTGCGTTTACCTCCCTAACCACCTCATCCATAAACATATTAAACAACCATGGTGACATCACACACCCCTGCCACAGACCAACCTTCACTGGGAACCAATCACTCTCCTCCCTTCCTACCCTTACATGTCTTACACCCTTGACAAAAACTTCTCACTGCTTCTAGCAGCTTACCTCCCACATCATATATTCTTATGACCTTCATAAAGCATCTCTGTTAATCCTATCATGTGCCTTCTCCAGATCCATAAATACCACATAAAAATCCATCTTTTTTTCTAAGTATTTATCATATACATTTTTCAAAGTAAACACCTGATCCATACATCCTCTACAACCTCTGAAACCACACTGCTCATGCCCCATCTGATGCTCAATCAATACCCTCCCATACAATTTTCCAGGTATACTCAACAAACTTATGCCTCTGTAGTTTGAACACTCACCTTTAACACCTTTGCCTTTGTACAATGGCACTAAACATGCACTCCACTATTTTTCAAGCACTTCACCATGATCTATGTGTACAATGAATATCCTTGCCAACCAATCAACAACACAGTCATCCCCTTTCTTAATAAATTCAACAGCAATTCCGTCCACTCCTGCTGCCTTGCTGGAGTTCATCTTCTGCAAGGCTTTTACTGCCTCCCTTCACCCCTTCACCTGAGAACAAGGATCATCAAAAACAAGTGAACACAGCCAAGATAATGATTAAGCAATGGAAAACTAATCCATGGAAATTAGTATGCATGAATATTCAAAGTTGGATTACTGACATTTTCAGAATCAAGAATAGATATTTCACTGAATATTCAAGTCACAACAACATAAGACTTGTCAGTTCAAAACTTAGGTGAATGAGAAAATAAAGAATAAAGTAGATGAAAGGGGTATAAAACTTTTAAGGCTGACAAAGTAAATCAGTAATTGATAATAATAACAAAAGCAATAAAGTGGAACACATATATAATAAAAAGAAACATGAAAAGGATACTGATCTTTGAAATGTTAACAGTCTACTGGTATATACTATAATTTGTGTACTCTCAACATGACCAAAGGAATAATTAGTATGTGTGGCTATGTTGATGGTCAATGGTACCAATTAATACAAAAGAATACAAACGAATTCAAACAGCAACAGACCACTGGGTCCTTTTGAGGCTCTTTGCGATATAGGAAAAGATATGAAACTTACAGATCAATGTGGTAAGAGTAGAAATACATACTTACTTAAAGTAGAACAATACTTTATAATTCTCATGTAGCTAAGGAGGTGCAACTAAAGTCAGTCGTGGATTTACAGCAAAATGTTAATCAACTCTATCCTTAAACATATCCATGGCACAACGTACATTAAACTACTCTAACTAGTAAATCATTCCATATGTTAAAACTCCTTTCAAAGGAAAAGTAATGTGGCTCATTCAAGGTAAAATATTTGCCCATGAGTGTGCAACAATTACTGCAATTGATGGTAGGTGCTGATTGGGTGAGATGAATACAGACCATTCAAGCCATTAGCTCAAGCAATTTATGAGTCAGTCAGGAAGGGTGAGTGAAACATTTTTCCTCACCCTGACACAAGAATTCAAGAGGGCCATTTAGAATATGCCCATACACTCTGCCCCAGATCCTGAAATCTGTCTTTATAAAAGTATGCAAAACACCCCTTACATGATCACTGAATATCCTTCAGACAGTATGTCTGGATTATGACATCATTCATAAAAGTATGGAGAACACCTCTAACATGAACACTGAATAACCTCTAAAAAAATGTTTGGTTTCTAACATCATGCATGAGAGCTTGAAAATGACTCACATCATTCTACTCCACAAAGGTGGCAAAGCAACTGGAACAACATGGGGTTAATCAATGTAAAGTAATATACTTGCAATACATTAAGAGAACCTAGATAAATATAAATATTTCCTTCATGTTACAGCAGTTCATTTTTTCCCATGTAGAAAGGCAGTACCAGGAAGAGATAGAAAATGGTATTATTTGCTAACATCCACTAACTAGCTGTCATGGACAATGCACTGAAACAAAAGCCCACATCCAAGCCTAACAGCACTTTCCCGTCTTTGACAGCACATCCCCTTGCATATCATAATGCTCCAACTTGTTTCATTCCAAGCATGCCTCATCCTCCTTTACGCTGTAGCCTCAGTAATTCAAAGCTTTTTCTATTCTATCCTTTCACCCTTTTCTTGGTCTCCCCTCCCCTTGCACCCTCCACTTATGAAACATATATCCTCTTAGTCATTCCCTCTTCACTCATCCTCTTCATTTGTTCAGAGCATTTCAGCACACCCTGAAGCTTTGGAACTCCCTATCCTCTCATGTCTTTTCCAAAAACCATGACCAGGCACTATTCAAAAGAACAATTTTCCACTTTCTCCAAATTCTGTAAATACTTTTCCTTGTCTCTTCTTTTCCTGTTTCATTAACCTCTTTTCATTTCAATTAAGACCTGGCCTTGATGTGCACTTTGGTCTGTGACTGGAGCCTCCAGCATAAAAAAAAAACCTGCTACACCTAAAATCTAACACTCTATATCAACTATAAACAGTGTTAGGTGTTCATTGGTATCGCTTTCATCAAAATACGTCTCTAGAACAAGTGCATCTGTACACTTAAAACTTACCTAAAATACTTGGACCAATTTTCATTCAAATTAGTATCAATTTCACTGCATTCCTAAAGTTATGACATAGAGCATTTTATTTTTTGTAATGACAAGTGGTAATCAGTCTATTTGAATGTAATACACCGAGGACTTTAGAGTCCATCTTTACCTACATTCAGTAAAATTTCAGAAGGCAAACATATGTTTTCCAGGTTAATTATGAGTTCTACTCCCATACAGACATAGTCACAACTGTAGTAAACAATATGAGAATGTGGCATTTTCCTTTTTTACCCTTAAAACCTATCTTTCAATATCAAATAACTCATTAGTGGTAAGGTTATGCGGGTACGGAAAATTGTAGGTCAAGATAATCAATATATAATGAAATACCAATAAAATAAACATAAAGCTGACCTCCCGATCTCAAAGTTACAAATGTCTTGAGGGTTCTAAGAAAAACTTCATTATCAAAACATGTACTTCATTCGTTTGGAAGGTAAATAATAAGTTCAGATGTCCACACAGATACAGGAATCTAAACCTATGTGGGACACATCCTGTTAACATAAATGTGATCCCTACATCTTTACAGACATCTGAACTCACAAAACATATTTGCAAAACTCGGATTCAAAATTACAATGCATGGCAGCATTCAGTGGAATGCATCACTATTAAAGGAAATCTGGCATTATTAGACCCTACAGGCAATTTTTCTTGTATCACATTTTCATTTAGCTTGTATATCAACTTACAATGCAAATAAAGCTCTAAAGAAACTGGAAAATCAATGCAGGTGAATTTTTTTCTGCAGACATCCATATGACAGTCTCATGTCTAATGGCCTCACACACAAAACGAGGACATTAGAAAAATGACTTTTAGACAACACATTTATCCTACCTATTCATTAACGGTTTCCCTGACTTAGACGGAAGTTTTATGAATACTTCGGTTACACTATAAACTATTATTTTGGAGTGTTTCTACTCCACTATTTATCCCTACTTCAGAGCTCTGCCGACTTTACAAGAACATACAACTGATGGAGCTGGAGATTCTACACCTATAATCCCCTAATCTATATAAACTCTGACCAATGTAAGGAATTCACTGGTATAAATTTCATCAAGATATATCACCGATAAATCGCGCGTCCGTATTTTGAATTTACGCATCCATTTGTGCACAATTCAGACAAAACTTTCGAGTACACATTCATACACAGCACAAGAGGTATACGCGCCCTCTTGCATAAAATTCACAAGAAAATTGACTTCAGAACATCAGGGAGGGGGTCTAAACATTTGTTTACATTGTAGACCGGGTTTGACGTTCCTGAGCATTACAGAACTTCTTATCACGATGATCTTGGGATACATATTGACAATTTACCTTACACCAAGTTTGCTAATACAGGCTGAACTCCGCACAATTCATAAACGAGTTCTATTATAAACATTCTTTTACCACTGAATTGGCGAAACATATGACAGTACTACCAAAATATTTACGCCCTTCTGTGGTGAACGAGCCTAAGTATACTTCTCGAGTTCGACATGCTCAATATTTTTTTTTATGTGTGAAATATGAATATATAGCTTGATAAATGTTAGGAAAGTAAGTAAGTACTATGAATCTGATCCATATATTGAAATAAATCATTACATCGTTTAATGACAGAATAGCATTTGTAAATGACAACTCTCACCCTAATGTCGAGTGGGATCCCAATCCAGGACTTATCAATGATATCGCCTGTCAGAGTCGCGTTAATTCTAGAATTCACACTCAAACAAAACAGAAATTCAGATAAAAAAATCGTCATATAAATGGCTTATCATACAATTATGCATAATTCACAACTGGAGCAACAAACATTTCGATAACAAATTCTTCCCTACAATTCTACGAACCTTTAAATGCTAATGTAACCTTTTAGTTTACCTCTCTAACCAAATTATCATCTACATAACGCGCAGCACCCAGTGTGAAAAATTGGTAGTATAATTAATGTAATCAGGGGGAAAAAATGCAATAGTCTTACTCATAAACATCCAAAAAATCTAGAGATGTCAGCTCCTTTAGAAAGTCGTTTAATATACATGATTAGCTGTCTCCTGGTTTCCTTTAAAGATCTTGGAGCTAAGTCATCTGGGCCGTTGGATTTATTTGGTCCAAGTATCTAAGTACTTCAGAGCTATCTATTTCTCTAACCTTCAACTCTTCATCAGATCCTTGAAACATTTTCGTTGGTTGCAGTACTCGAGATGTCTCTTTGTGAATATGGAGTTAAAAGAATAATTTAGTATGGTAGCCATTTCCTTGTAATTAGTATGTCATATTTGTTTCGCAATTTCGCAATATTCAATTCCTTCTTTTACTGTCTTCCTTTTATATATTTAGAGAATTCCTTAAGATTATTTCTAACTTTCAAGGGTATCCTTTTTTTCTTCCTCTCGTTTACTCTGTCTTATGAACTTACATTCTTTTTGGATTTTGATTAATCCCTGGCGATTTTCATATGTTGCCATTAATTTGAATATTATGTTTATTCTTTAGTCCCTCTAATCTCATATTCATCTATGATGAATTTGGAATACTACAAGTTCTCTTCGTCATTCGTGGAATATGCTCATTTTCAATCTCGAATAGTTTGTTTCTAGAATCATTCCACAGTTCCCCTACATTATGAAAGTCAAGAAGTTTTGTGCAATTGGTACTGAGAATTACGTATCTTGATGTTTTCAAAATTTGCTCGCCTGTAATCTGGGATCAAGAGTTTGTCATTTACTTTATAATCTAAATTCATCTCGAATTTGATAAAACTGTGATCGTTGTTTGACAAACTCGGGCACATTTTGCGACAGTTGATTAAAACTGTCACTGGTAAGGACAAGATCAAGAATGTTTTTGCCTCTAGTTGGTATTTTGACTGTTCCAGAAAAGCGTCTTCAGTCAGTTCCGTTCCCTCGGTCACCTGTTAACGTGTTCCAGTTTATGCTTGGACTGAAATTTCCTATTATAACCTCTTTACTATTTTTTCTATTTCAGTGTATAACATCTTATCTTCTTTTGGCTTAGGAGGTCCGTAAATAACGTCTAGAAGTAGTTTACACCTAAGAACTTGTCGGTAATGTCAATATAGAGTCGTAAGTGTGTGTGTGTGTCTACCCCATGGCAGCAAGCACTTCCTTCTCGAGGTATTTACAGCCACACTTTCTGTAACTGAAAACTAACGTCTGTATCTCAATATTGCCACTCGCGTGCAGCCTCAATACTTCCTGCCAGTGTGAGACTCGTCGTGATTCTATGCTTCAATCTTCACTCATGCAGCCCCAGCGATGTCTTTGAAACCACATAGATCTTGTCACATAATACAAGTTGGCTTGTGTTAAGTGGAAGAAAAAGTTATTCGGTAATCTACCGAGAAAAAGAGTGACACCGATATAGATGGGAAAGTGAGGGAGGCAGGGAGTCACGACAGTAAGAGTAGGTGAAGATACAGGGCCGCTCTACAGTCTTTTCTTAAAGATGCGGATAAGGAAATTAAGGAAAGAGGCTGTTCTTAACTTACCATACAGGTTTTGGCTTTGGTAAAGGAGGAACATTAAGTAAGATGAGCACTCTGGGTTCTTTATGCCGCTAATTTGTAGACGTCCTGACTTTTTTTTTTTTTTTTAGACATCACAGATGGGTATTCCTGACATAATCAAACATAACTAACTCACACAGCCCCACTGGAAAATCTCGCCCAAATCAGAGTTTACCAAAGTAGTTGTGAAGCGAGATACATCGAGCAAGAGATGATCGAACTGATTTGAAAAAAGTGGATGAATGCGGAGTGGAATGACCAGATTACGAGTGCCTGAAATTTCTTCTTGAAGAAAGAATGTCTTTGCAAGAAAGAGGAAGAACTCAAGAGACAGGACTACTCTGAGGAGCACGGCTGTTGATACAGAGATGACCTCAACAGCATTTACAGACAGTGACTATCAACGAGGAAAACTGGACGTGAAAGATCAGAATGAAAGCAGGAGAGCCGAAAGAAGGGAAATTTGTTGACTCCAAAAGTAGACCCTGTCAACAGTTGCCGATATATCAGGGGGCACCGCACAGGATCCACGCATTCAGAAAGGAGGACCAGACACAACAGATATAAGAATCCATCAATAGCTACAACTGACGTTGTAGTGTGTGTGTGTGTGTGTGTGTGTGAGAGAGAGAGAGAGAGAGAGAGAGAGAGAGAGAGAGATGCACTTAGTTAAAATGTGTTAACAAGTGTATACACATGAGCATATTAGTAGCGAGGTTATGTTACCATGACGGCAAGGATTAGGGGAGTAAAATGCATATCCAAAGTTCGATTAGTGATCTCGAAGGTTGAAAACATGACTAGGTTGATTAAGAACTTGCTCTAGATCGTTGAAGATGGAAACTGTGGGTGCTAAACCACCTCCCACAATGTGTGTGGCAGTTCTACCATTCCCTATGATGCGCACTGAAGTCTCTTAAGTAGAAGACTTCAGCTTGAGGATGACAAGATGTCACGGATTCCTAGTAGAAATTTAAAGATGGATAGCGTTTCAAAGTTTATAGTTACGGGAGCAATAGGCACAGTTCAACACAAATTTGTCGGTTCTACGCGGGTATCAAAGAGCAAGTAACACAGGAAAATATACTCGTCGGTGTATTCACCATTCACCGAAATGAATTCACAGATGTCCAGTATTGTTCATAACGTATGGTGTTCATATGTTTATGGTGAAGATCTGAAGGAAGAATTCCTGTTTTGTGGCAACTCTCAAGTATCAGCGAAAGGCGAAGATGCAACACAGAAACTTACTGAATTCTTTAAAGCCTTGCTTAATCTCTGTGAGCTATGCAGGTACGGGGCACTCTCACACACACACACACACACATATATATATATATATATATATATATATATATATATATATATATATATATATATATATACACGTGTGTGTGTGTGTGAGAAATACTTAGAAAAGCAAATGGATTTGTATGTAGCATTTATGGATCTGGAGAAGGCATATGATAGAGTTGATAGAGATGCTCTGTGGAAGGTATTAAGAATATATAGTGTGGGAGGCAAGTTGTTAGAAGCAGTGAAAAGTTTTTATCGAGGATGTAAGGCATGTGTACGTGTAGGAAGAGAGGAAAGTGATTGGTTCTCGGTGAATGTAGGTTTGCGGCAGGGGTGTGTGATGTCTCCATGGTTGTTTAATTTGTTTATGGATGGGGTTGTTAGGGAGGTGAATACAAGAGTTTTGGAAAGAGGGGCAAATATGAAGTCTGTTGGGGATGAGAGAGCTTGGGAAGTGAGTCAGTTGTTGTTCGCTGATGATACAGCGCTGGTGGCTGATTCATGTGAGAAACTGCAGAAGCTGGTGACTGAGTTTGGTAAAGTGAGTGAAAGAAGAAAGTTAAGAGTATATGTGAATAAGAGCAAGGTTATTAGGTACAGTAGGGTTGAGGGGTCAAGTCAGTTGGGAGGTAAGTTTGAATGGAGAAAAACTGGAGGAAGTAAAGTGTTTTAGATATCTGGGAGTGGATCTGGCAGCGGATGGAACCATAGAAGCGGAAGTGGATCATAGGGTGGGGGAGGGGGCGAAAATCTTGGGAGCCTTGAAGAATGTGTGGAAGTGGAGAACATTATCTCGGAAAGCAAAAATGGGTATGTTTGAAGGAATAGTGGTTCCAACAATGTTGCATGGTTGCGAGGCGTGGGCTATGGATAGAGTTGTGCGCAGGAGGATGGATGTGCTGGAAATGAGATGTTTGAGGACAATGTGTGGTGTGAGGTGGTTTGATCGAGTAAGTAACGTAAGGGTAAAAGAGATGTGTGGAAATAAAAAGAGCGTGGTTGAGAGAGCAGAAGAGGGTGTTTTGAAATGGTTTGGGCACATGGAGAGAATGAGTGAGGAAAGATTGACCAAGAGGATATATGTATCGGAGGTGGAGGGAACGAGGAGAAGTGGGAGACCAAATTGGAGGTGGAAAGATGGAGTGAAAAAGATTTTGTGTGATCGGGGCCTGAACATGCAGGAGGGTGAAAGGAGGGCAAGGAATAGAGTGAATTGGATCGATGTGGTATACCGGGGTTGACGTGCTGTCAGTGGATTGAATCAGGGCATGTGAAGCGTCTGGGGTAAACCATGGAAAGCTGTGTAGGTATGTATATTGCGTGTGTGGACGTATGTATATACATGTGTATGGGGGTGGGTTGGGCCATTTCTTTCGTCTGTTTCCTTGCGCTATCTCGCAAACGCGGGAGACTGAGAAAAAAAAAAAAAAAAAAAAAAATATATATATATATATATATATATATATATATATATATTTAGGCTGGGATATGCAAGAGTAAAGATGTGGCACATACACATAAAGTTAAGACAGGGCAACACTATTTTAAAACTCTCCCATGGCCCATAAATAGTAATCACACACATGGATGACTGATACATAAACAGACATTTCTGTGACCACCCATTAGCAGGATCGGATTATCAGTTTGGCACTAAAGCGACAATCCGACAACAAAATTATCGGTTATATCAAATATCAAAAAGAGATTAATCTTCGTCTTACATTTTGTTAGTAATAACTCCGCCACCAAACACACCATTATTAATTCCCTCCCCGACTCCGAATCTAACTTAAAGTTATCGTTATCGGATTATCATTAACTTCGATAACTTGGTACTAAAATCATCGGATTATAGATATCGGACTAAAAAATTGGGGTTATCGGATTATCGCTAACGAAGCTAACTTTTTTTTATTATCGATGCCCAACACTGCGGATTATGAAAATAAGTTAATCTACGTAATATTCCGTAAAAGATGTTGAAAATTGCAGTTGCGTCCTCCAATGAATTCATATAGTTTCCTGGCGCTCCTATTCGTGCATCACACGGTATACCGCTCAACCATCAAACGTTGTTCGTATTAGGACGAAGGGAACAAAGACAACAGGTTTGTTTTTATTTCTCAAGAAAGAGCAGACATCACCTCTCAACACTACACAACTATACAACACTACGTACTAGACTACCACAGTCGACTACTGCAGGTAAAACGATTTACCTGCTGTTGTCTCTATAACAGCTCGAGGACACGACCTCTTACTGGCACTTTCGGTACCCCACTGTTCTGCTGTAGGGAACGACTAGCTAGGAACACTTATCTCTTGAAGCCCGACTTTACGACCCTTGAGCCCGAAGGTACGACAGTTAGGCACTAAAACCCCTGAGAACGATTGCGTGACTTTGAGGGTCGAGTCAAAGGCCTGGTGATCACATCCCAGGGTTGTACCGTCGTGCTCAGCGAGTTGATGTGTTGTATTTCGTCATCATCTACTCAAAGAGAACTAGAGAGCACGGCTGTTGAGTCCTTTAAGCTCTCACCTGCACAAGATCCATACAGCACTATTCTTACATCCATTTCAGGTCTCTCACCTGAGCTCTCTTCAATAACAACCGGCCAGTCCGACTTTCAATTTCCTTCATGTCTCCCAGCCGTTGTAATCTTCATGATTATACACCGCTGCTTTGAGTCCTCCTTCAAATCTTACTGTAGTCTCCAGAGGTTAGGTGCTGAAGAGCACCATCCGTCAGCTCATTAGAAATCTGTCGGGTGTTTCCTCTTGACCACTAACGTCAGAGCAGCACTCGTCCGTTCCCTGGTCTTGTCATCTGTCTTCGCGTCCTCCCGGAAGCAACCAGAGTGCATACCAAGTCCTCTGTTGAGTGCGATCAGCCTCTCTATTTTACAAAGTTCTATTTCCTTGTGAGGAAGTTGATCAAAGCCTCTAGGATTGTTGTATATCTTCCTGAGATTTGGCGAAAGCTTCAGCGCTAACAGGTAACCCCTGAAACAGATAATGACAGTCAGTGGTTGATCAGGAATTTATTGGAAACATTAGATCAGCTATTAGTCCTGCCCTGATCCATAAAGTTCAGGTGGAAAGTCAGGTCATCATACCCAAGAGTCGTGGTGGTTCTGCGCTCAAGAGTTGTACTGTCGTGTTGAAGGGGTCGATGACCTGTGACCTCCCACCAGAGAAGGAAACAAAGTTGAGAGGTCAGCAGAGGGTGCGTGGTCGTATCCAGAGAACATCAGTCATCATCACCTGCAACTCTCCCTCCCATACGCACTCACACCAATGAGAGTAGCCACTCAGCTCCACACATTCACTCACTTCTCTTAACCTGCACACGTAAAGATTCCTCCCTACCATTATTATCACCTGTCCTCTACACCAGTGTTAATGGTCACTCATGACCACTAACAACATGGCATACTTCTGTACCACCTGGATCAACGATTCCTTTTCCAGTGCCAGTGTCCGTTGTTCCCCTTCAGTAGTATTAGTGGTCCCTCTAAACCACCACCGTCAGTATTATTGGTACCTCTCAACCATTATCGGTATCAATTATCCTCTTCCCCACCACCAGTATCAATGGTCCTCTCCTCCACCACCAGTATCAGTGGTCCTCTCCCATACCACCAGTATCAGTGATCCTCTCCTCCACCACCAGTATCAGTGGTCCTCTCACATACCACCAGTATCAGTGATCCTCTCCCCCACCACCAGTATCAGTGGTCCTCTCACATACCACCAGTATCAGTGATCCTCTCCCCCACCACTAGTATCAGTAGTCCTCTCCCACACCACCAATATCAGTGATCCTCTCCTCCACCACCAGTATCAGTGGTCCTCTTCCACACAATCAGCACAGTGATCCTCTCCCATACCACTAGTATCAGTGGTCCTCTCCCCCACCACAAGTATCAGTGGTCCTCTCCCTTAACCACTCACCTCTCCCCACCCACCAGGATGACCGGGTGCTTGGGGTTCAGGGCCACACAGGACACTGCCACCTGCCGACGGTGCAGGAGCCTCTGGGAACACAGAGGGTACGACTTGCGGAAGAAGAGGTCGTACACCTGGACGCGGCCCTCGTCTGTCACGGCCACGAAGACGCTGCTGCTGTAGGGTGCCCACTGGACTCCTGCCACCGCCCCCCCAAGGTCTAGGGTCATCAGAGGCGAGCTGGAGGGAAGAGAGATGAACGATTAAGCTTTCCTGTCTAAGGTTAATGTGATCAGAAAACATTAGTTGGATACGTGCCTCTCATTCATGTCTTGAGTTGTCAGTGTTAATCTATGGACGGAAAAAGGGGAGGAATGTATCTTTAAACATTCGTCTGGAAGTATTCATTGGTTGGGTTGTTGTACGGGAAAGATGCAGTGCGTTTATGTTGAGGTCCACTGATACGTAGGTCATCCCTGACTACCCCTAACGGGATGACGAGGGAGTATGTCAGTGCTGTAAGAAGATGACCACAAGATTCAGTAACCTCAAAATAAACAGAAATCCTGTTTCAGGGAAATTCAGGAAGGTCAAAGACTTGAGAGATAAAGCAAAGAGGCCTACCAGTGAGATTAATATTCCAATGGTGCGATGCTTGCTTCCCTGCCGAGTACAGCACAAAAAAATTGAAAATGAAAGCATTCCACGAGAGGAAGGGCTCAGTTGGTAGTGTACTGGCCCCTCCCGGATAACCAGAGGATCATTCCGTCTCCTATCCTTGCAGCAACCCATTAGGTAGGTTGCTGACAACAGCCACACCCAAGGTGGTTCTATCGTCCAGACAGGAGCGTTAAACTGGACTACCGGACTAGTCCTGGCATATTCTTAGTGCTTAAATGTTGTACGTTCTCTTGCTATCTATTGTCTGCACAATCCATTGAACTTATGGCTCCTAGTCTCAGGAATCATGGGGTGCTACGAATCTTCGGATTCCAGCCCGACTCTACAGCCAAGCTATTTCTCCATTCACTATCTGTCTCGTACCCCTCCTAATATCTTACTTCTCTATGAAACCCAATTGTCTAAAGATATTCTCTCTAGCCCCTTTCTCATATCCAGTTATAATCTCCACTCATGATTCCAGTTCAAAGGTGGTGTCTGTGCTTATTAGAACACACCTGTTATTCGACCATCTGAAATCTTGCCATGAGACTGCAACATCCTCTCACCCGCAAGCAGAGATCCTCTACCCTGGGGATTTCAACGTTCGCCATAGTGAATCGTTGAACTCCCACCATACGGATGGACGGGAGCCAGAAGCCCTTACATTCTGCATTCTTAATGATCTAGAGCAAATTATCACCTAACCCACCCATATTCCTGACCGCTGTGACCACTCTCGTAATATTCTGGATCTGTTTTCTGTCTCTAATCTTTTACACTGTAGCTACACAATCTCGCCCCCAGGTTGTGCATCTGACCATATTCTCATGAATGTAACTATATTAACAGCACCCCTTCTCCAGCAGCTCTCTCTGAATGTAAATATTGGCACCTCGATAATGATGACTGAAATAACTTACGAATATTGTTTGCTGACTTTCCTTGTGTAAATTACTGTCTCTCATGCAGTGATGCTTCTGTCACAGTCAAACGCATAGCAGAGGTAACTGTTGCAGGAATGGAAATATATATCTCATCTTCCTCCAAGACGTTCAACCGTTCCTGTTCTGAAGCCATTCAGGCAAGAGATCAGGCGCATCACGCCTATGAAAACTCTCCTCCGAATCTCATTCAGCACTTATCACTGCCCGTTGTCACTACAAGCACTTTATCAGTGAAGCAAAGACTCCTTTTACTCAAAGAAGCATTGATAACCTTTCTTCTTCATCCACTGATGGTATCTGGTCTTTAACTTAAGGCATCTGTTGCTCTACCATTCCTCCATTGCTTTCTCGTCGACAAAGTAATTCTCTCTGGTTCCCGTTTCTTTTCCAACTCCTTCGATGACTCGAACATACCTTCATTCCCTGAAGTTCCTCTTACTTATCTTATGCCTCTCCCTGTAATATCTATTCGAACTGTTCTAAAAGTTCTCTCTCTGGACACATGCAAGGATTATGGTCCTGGTGGCGCCCGCCCGTCCCCGTGAGTTGAGTATTCCACCGAACTTGGAGCTGTGCTTGCTCTTCTGTTCCGTTTCTGTTTATAAAGAAAACTTTTCCTTTTTGGATGCATGCGTTGGTACATCCCGTTCCCAAGAAGGGTAACCGTTCTAATCTCTTTAACTATCGTCTTGTTGCTTTGACATCTACTGTTTCCAAAGTCTGAATCCTTCTTAAAACACCATATCCTCAGACATCTTAGAATCGCACAGCTCTTTCCTGATCATCAGCATATCTTCCGTATGGCGAGATCCACGGCTGATATGTTACTAATGTCTGACCATCGTCCCTGAAAGATTCTTAGGAATCCTAATGTAGTTGTCCTTATTATATCCAAAGCTTTTAACAGGCTGTGGCATCGGAGCTTCATCTCTAAGCTACCCTCTTTTCGCTTCCCTTCCTCACTTTGCTCCCTCGTCTCCAACTTCTTTTCTGACCGATCTATCTCACTGGTTGTTGATGGGACAACCTCTCCCCCAGCCTTTATCAACATCGGTGTCCCTCAAGGTTCTGTCCTGTCCGCTACACTTTTTCTCCTCTTTATCAACGATTTCCTTCTACAAACAACAAAATGCACTCATACGCTGACAACAATGCATTCCTCCACATCCCTCAAATCTGCGCCTTCTCTCACTCCATCTGTCTCGTCTCAATATATCTTCCTCAATGAAATCAGATTTGAGCAGGATATCTTAGTGGGGCAGATGAAAGCAGGTAAAGTTTATTGCCCCTAACACCCAGTTTCTGCCCATCTCTTTATCGAACATTCCTCCTCTTTTTCCTCCCTTCTTTCACGGATATCTAATATCACTTCTTGATTCAATGAAAACTTACTTGGTATTACTGTAACACCCACACTATCTTCGAAACCTCACATAACGGAAAGAGCAACGTCCGCCCCAAAGAAACTGTAAGTTCTATTTAGATAATTACTTTTCTTCCGAACAGTTCCTTCGTTTACATGGATTGATCCGTTCCTATGAGGTACTGCTTTCACATCTGGGGTGGTTCTAGCTCTGCATCCCTACTTAACCGGGTTGAATCGAAACTTGACCCCTTTTGCCCTACACCGCAATGTTGGTACATTTTCCCTCTTCTATAGGTAATACTTTGTTTTTGCTCCCGAGAGCTGGCTGCTTGTGTGCCCCCCATTGCTAGCTATGTTACGCCATATCCAGCAAACTGCTGCATCACATGATTACTGTGTGGCCATCAGCAACTCAAAGGTGGGTCGTATTGATAAGTGTTCCACTCCCTACCATATCTTTACCAATAACTAAGACTTTACACTTTCTAATTGACAGGTTTTTCACTTTCTCCAAAATTCGTAAATGCTTATCCTCATCTCATATTTTTTCCTCTCATTAAGCTTTTTATATTAAGATGGATCTTTTTTTGTAGGTGGAGCCGCCAACGTTTAAAAAAGCATGGTGTATACTTTTCATAACAGAGTCATATTTCTGGAGAAAGTAGGCGAGGACAGTCGGCAGCGGGAGATTCAGTGGTGGAAAGAGATAAAACAAGAAGAGTGGTGACGTGAGCGAGAACTTACAGACTGAACTGAAGCCAGATCTTGACGGTCCAGTCTAGTGAGCAAGAGATGAAGACCTTGTTGTGGTAATGATTCCAAGCAACGTCCCTGACGGAGGCGGTGTGGGCGGGGTAGCGGGTGCAGGAGTGGCTTGGACATGCAATGGAAAACTGGTACACAGAGCCAGTGTCCACACCTAGCAGGAGCTGTGTCCTGTCGTCAGGTTTAAGGGCCAGACACGTCCCTATCCCTGTATGGCAGATGAAATGGGCTTAATATGACCTTCAATCACTTACTGACAACATACAATATCATCAAGTGTCCAGATAATGTCACCAGCGTGTTAATTTGCCAAGGCAATTACTCTCTCATCCTCAACACGGGATAAATAAATTCATGGAAGTGTGTGCGAGTGTGTTGTTTGTTTACCTATCATGAACATGGAGATTCTCTGACGCTCATGGGGTCCCATATTCTAACCTGTCATTTTTGTTAAAAGTTTGTTTTACAGATTCTTAATAGTGACATTATTCACATGTACAATTTGTCTACAGCTTTGTCCTTGCTATATATTTTCTCAAAACTTCTCCTAAATTTCCTTTTCCTTGATTTTTTGGACCTCTAGTTCAATGGCCCCCTCTGTGTTTCAAAGGAACGTTTTACCATTCACATCACCAGAACCACTGAGGAGTTTGAGAACTGACATAATCATGTCCCTCTTCTTCTGTCTACCAATGTGGGTCGGTCCATCACTGCAAGCCCTTCACTGTACCCTCCTAGGTATTATTGTTGTTTCCTGGTGAAAAACAGGGGTCCTATGTCAACCCTTAAGTCGCCGATGCGCGTGTATTGTGTCAGTGTGTCTGTTGGGGACTGAATGGGAACCTGTTACCCTGCAGGTGTGGTTGGCACTGGTCAGGTGCGAGTTGGGGGTTCTTGTTCAGGTCGAGGACATCAGACGGGAGGAGGGCTGATGGGGTCACCCGCCAGTAGGTCACGCGGCCGTCCAGGGACACAGAGTACAGGCTCAGGTCCTCGGACGCTTCAGTGTCAATCCATCGGATCTGCAGAACACGACAAGAGCAACTAGCATTAGGTAATGATGACTCAACGATGAGGATGGGAGGCTTATCCGGGAAAGGTGGGAAGGAAGAGCTAGACGGTTGATGATAATTGACACAGTTGAAGATAAAGGCGGGAAAGTTAACAGGAATATCTGGCTGTGAAACCTCAGGTAGAGAGTCAACTCACGTCCCTAATATATATGTTTGAATGAGGTTTTCTTCAGGATTAATCCATATCAAGAGCGTGCTCAGCGTCATATAGTAGTTACTATACAAAACATAGATAATCTTTACAGTTAACCTATCAAGCTAAGGCTCAGCAGGTATTTTTTTTTTTTTTCATTTTTCATACTCGATCGCCGTTTCCCGCGTTGTTTTCACCTTATGTACACATGACGTACCCGAGTCACGGGCAGGAGGTGTTTGCCATCAACAGGAGTCGAGTGTATCATGTGTTGGGCACCGGTGGAGCGGACGTAGTAGACCACCACAGTGCCATCACCCCATCCGGCGGCCACCAGGCTAGCGTACTGTGGGCACACAACAGTTACGTTATCAACAGTAGCAGGTCACACGCACGCACGGACCCACCTCAACAACTGACAGACAACTTCACAAGAGATATAGTCTTAAAACTTTTCTTTCTTAACTTACATTATTTCTATTAGATAATTACCAATACTGAACTAACGAGTTTCATGGATAATCTCTCACGCTTTCTATTAAGCCAGTCATCATCTAGAGTGCTGGAGATCAGACGTTCCCTACTTTTCTTTTTTTTTTTGTATCTCACACATAAGATCTCTCTGTATCAGGCTCTGTCATCTTGGAAAAAAACAAGCCTTGTCCAGTCGCCTCAGATGATGAATATTGAGCACATAGTTGGCAACAGCTTTTCTAAGACGATGTCTGTGACCTTGAATGAGTTAAGTTCTGTAGAGGCCATGGTCATATATCAAGAAGATCTTCCCATCTCATGTTATGTAGCTGTGGTATATACATATCTCAAGAACCTACACTATAATGTCTAATTTCCAACAGTAGATATGATGGCTGGCCTTAGAGAAAATAAGGGCATGATCGTGCATAGCTGGTGCCAAGATGGAATTGCAAGGCTATGTTTTCGAGGGGACGCGTTCATTACTCAGAGGAACACGGCTGTGCAAGGGTGTGCCAACAGCAGGGGCGAGGGAGAGTAACTGTACTAACAGGTAAATACCATGCCAGATACCAAGACTAATAACTAAGGCACTACAAGCTGTTATCAGGACCGTCATCAAGTAATAGCACAGCACAAGGACTATCAGTTAAACCATTAGGGTCAGGTCATCTGCTAAGCCACATAAGACTGACAAAGACGACCTGCCCATCTTTAAAAGGCAGGTTTTTCATTTCGAAACTCTTCGGTTATTTTTCTTCGGCTCTCTACTCTTTTTTTTCAAGACGTTTTAGCCATTTTTGTACTTCATTTAAGTCCCGTCCCGGATGACGTCTTTCGTCCGTGACTGAAGGATACAACATGATGAGAGTCCCACCAGGGAGGAGCACAACACCCTGTGTTAAGGGGACAACACAACGCCAGCCCACGTATCAGGTCAGGTACCCTCGGGTGGAAGTGGACGCAGGTGACGCCACAGTGGGAGCGGAAGATCCTCTCGGGTGTGCTGGGGTTCTTCAGGGTGTAGAGGCACAGCATACCCTCGGCCCCGACCCCGCCTGCCTCACCTGCCGACAATAACAGCTCCAGTCACGGCAAATGTAGGGAATGAAATGAACATATATGAGCCCCTGTAGTTCACCATGTTAGACACACTGAAGGAGAACCACAAACCTTCCTTAAATAAGAAATTAGAAAATATATGATGGCTGGTGGTGTACCATCTGCAGGTAACTGTACCTCAGCTGGTGATGTACTATCTGCAAGTCACTGTACCCCAGCTAGTGGTGTACCATCTGCACGTTACTGTACCGCAGCTGGTGGTGTACCATCTGCAGTTTACTGTACCTGCAAGTCACTGTACCCCAGCTAGTGGTGTACCATCTGCACGTTACTGTACCGCAGCTGGTGGTGTACCATCTGCAGTTTACTGTACCTCAGTTGGTGGTGTACCATCTGCAGGTTATTGTAACTCAGTTGGTGTACCATCCGCAGGTTACTGTACCACAGTTGGTGTACCATCTGCAGGATACTGTACCTCAGCTGGTGGTGTACCTCAGCAGGTGGTACACCATTGGCAGGTACCTCAGACAACTCACACACGGATCAGTCTGCCTCAGAAATGTGTGTCCTGGCTCAGTGTTCACAGAGCTTGTTCTTCCATTGCCACATGACCCCCCCCCCCCCATAATACTACTACAGACGTCACAGAGTTTTTCATAAGACAATATATCCCCGGAAGACAACTCCACTTGCAACAACATTATCATCCCTGACACAAACATTAGCAGCCGACAGATTCATTCACCACATATAGCTATTTGATTCTTTTTTTTTTTTTTAAATAATCATCTCCATAAGAAATTCCCATTCATTTCATTTCCGTCTCCCTTCTTTGTATATTCTACTGAAGCAGCCACAAAACATTATCTTATATTGGTATCAGTAGAGCTTGTGACCTAATTCTTCTACTATTTTATACCTTTGCTACGATACTCATCCCATCCCATCCCTCCTCACTCCTTTTCTTTGAGTAGATCTTTCTTGTAGTGTCTACTTCCCCTCACTCATTTCATTCATTCAACATGACAAAATTCTTCTCGTCTTTCTTAATACTGAGGATGATATTATCATCTACCTCGACCGTAAGAACAAAGCAACATTTCTGCCACCTGCCGCCGCTCACCAGCACTGTAGGCAGCAGCGAAGAGGTCGCGGTACACGGGACTCCAGCAAACGTCGGAGACGATCAGCGAGCGGGAGGTGTCACAGGCAAACTTCCAGAGGGGCAAGAGCGAACCCTCCATCGGGTGGTAGTCATCGCCCCCGTCCTCCCAATACATGAAGTCTGCAGCAGACAATGTGCACACATGAGAGTCATCCCCCACTCAATGAGCAGAGCTGTGTGGCGTAAACATCAGCCAAGTGTTGCTGCACGCCAGCCTTCCCAAGAATATCTACCACCTGACATCTATCATTAACAAAAGTTGTGAGCATTGTAGAGATATGTTTCTTTTGTAGCAGTGATGTTACGATTTAAGATGCCTAGACTCTACAATGACGATTTCATGAGCTACCTAACTATATAAGATGCTTAAGCATTTCAAAAGGACAGAGTAACATGATATAAAGAGCAGCATATAAGAGCTATATTAGGTTGATATCCACATTTACTGTGATCCAGTCTTACTTTCCGAACTACACAGAGATCCAGGTGTTCTGTTATACTATTAAGTGAGTTAACACACTCCCCCTGCCGTAGACATACCTTGCACAATGTCATCGTAGATGTTTTGGACGACCATCCTCTCGAGGATGACAGCAGCTTCATGCAGACCTGCCAGGTTAATGAGCCCTGGGATGCCCTCCCGCGCGGCTCCGCTACCTCCGGCGTCTCCTTCCTCAGGGACTGCATGGAGGATGGGTAAAGTGTTTGTGCTCCTCCCCTGGAATCACTTATGTATTGGCTGCCAGGCGTTACTCGTGTCTTCACAAAATTCCCACATATACATCCTGTTCTCTGTTCTCCGTCCAACTGTACTATATGCAGTTACGGACAAAAGCCATGGGACGCGGCTGAGGCCCAGCATGCCTGGTCCAAACTGTACCAAGCCTTCAGTCTTTGCCTGTCCAAACAGAGGTCTCAGTACACCTTCAACCATGCAGGTCTCAGTACACCTTCAACCATGCAGGTCTCAGTACACCTTCAACCATGCAGGTCTCAGTACACCTTCAACCATGCAGGTCTCAGTACAGCTTGAACCATGCAGGTCTCAGTACACCTTCAACCATGCAGGTCTCAGTACAGCTTGAACCATGCAGGCCTCAGTACACCTTCAACCATGCAGGTCTCAGTACACCTTCAACCATGCAGGTCTCAGTACACCTTCAACCATGCAGGTCTCAGTACAGCTTGAACCATGCAGGCCTCAGTACACCTTCAACCATGCAGGTCTCAGTACACCTTCAACCATGCAGGTCTCAGTACACCTTCAACCATGCAGGTCTCAGTACACCTTCAACCATGCAGGTCTCAGTACAGCTTGAGCCATGCAGGCCTCAGTACACCTTCAACCATGCAGGTCTCAGTACACCTTCAACCATGCAGGTCTCAGTACACCTTCAACCATGCAGGCCTCAGTACACCTTCAACCATGCAGGTCTCAGTACACCTTCAACCATGCAGGTCTCAGTACACCTTCAACCATGCAGGTCTCAGTACACCTTCAACCATGCAGGTCTCAGTACACCTTCAACCATGCAGGTCTCAGTACACCTTCAACCATGCAGGTCTCAGTACACCTTCAACCATGCAGGTCTCAGTACAGCTTGAACCATGCAGGCCTCAGTACACCTTCAACCATGCAGGTCTCAGTACACCTTCAACCATGCAGGTCTCAGTACACCTTCAACCATGCAGGCCTCAGTACACCTTCAACCATGCAGGTCTCAGTACACCTTCAACCATGCAGGTCTCAGTACAGCTTGAACCATGCAGGCCTCAGTACAGCTTGAACTATGCAGGTCTCAGTATACCTTCAACCATGCAGGTCTCAGTATACTTTCAACCATGCAGGTCTTAGTATACCTTCAACCATGCAGGTCTCAGTACAGTTTCAACCATGCAGGTCTCGGTATACCTTCAACCATGCAGGTCTCAGTACACCTTCAACCATGCAGGTCTCGGCATACCTTCAACCATGCAGGTCTCAGTATACCTTCAACCATGCAGATCTCAGTGCAGCATCAACCATGCAGGTCTCAGTATACCTTCAACCATGCTGGTCTCAGTATACCTTCAACCATGCTGGTCTCAGTACAGCTTCAACCATGCAGATCTCAGTGCAGCATTAACCATGCAGGTCTCAGTATACCTTCAACCATGCTGGTCTCAGTATACCTTCAACCATGCTGGTCTCAGTATACCTTCAACCATGCAGGTCTCAGTACAGGTTGAACCATGCAGGCCTCAGTACACCTTCAACCATGCAGGTCTCAGTACACCTTCAACCATGCAGGTCTCAGTACACCTTCAACCATGCAGGTCTCGGCATACCTTCAACCATGCTGGTCTCAGTATACCTTCAACCATGCTGGTCTCAGTATACCTTCAACCATGCAGGTCTCAGTGCAGCATCAAGCATGCAGGTCTCGTAATTTTAACCCGAGGGAATTCAAAAATTAAAATACTTTTTGGGGCTTAGTAAAATTTAAAATTTTATCCCTTTTAAATGCAAATGCGCTCCCCATTGGCAGCCAAATTCCTCGTACCCTTTTTTAAAAAAGGTCCTCGCCTTTTATTAAAGGTTATACAACCTTAAATGAAATTTTAGAAAACCTTTTAAAGGGTTATTTCATTTAACCCTGATCTATAAACTTCTACGGCCTAATTTCATTGTACAAAACAGGGAAAAAATTGAATATCACTGATATTTAAAAATGAATAAAATTCAACCTGAAACCCCAAATTAACCAGGACCAGTAAACAACCACAAGGAGAAGGGTTAAATGCAGGCCCCATTTCAGTTTCCCGAGGTTCTAAATTAAAACCCCAATTTATAAACCCTTTTAAAGAAGGAGTAAATTTAACCCTATTAAATCCCCCAAATTGGGGTTGGGGTTGTGGGTTTTCTTCAAAGGGCCAGTTATTCAACCTGAGGATAATTTAATTCAGGTCTCAATAAAATTTAACCCTCCCGGGCCCTAAGGCTTTAACCATTTTTTGGGTTATAAGTTTAAATGAGGGGGTTTGTTCCCAAATGCTGGCCAGACGCTTAACCTCGGTGTTGGCTTGAAAGCAGGTCCAGTGGGGGTTTAAAAAGGGGCTATGGAAATAAACGGTTAGTAAGGGGTGCCGGCCCCGTCCCTTTTGCATCGTCATTTACAGGGTTATAAATTAACCCAATTCGTGCCGGAAACCTAGGTTGAACTTGAACATAGGGTAATTTAAATTGAAAGGTTGGGAAACCCCTTCCCCGCTCCCATAATTTAAAGGTGGTTCGTACGGTTTAAAAGCGGTTCTGCAGATAACCCTGATTCAAAAAATTCCCGAGGTTTGATAAAACCATTTATTGAAAACATTTTGTAAGTTGCGAGGTTGTTTTCCCGGGTTTTTGTTTTTGCGGCTAGTATTTAACCCCGGGGTTTTTACCCTTCCCTTTCAGGGGTTGTGGTTCTTCGTTTTCCCGTGGTTGAAAGTTTCCTGCAGGGAAAGGTTTAGGTTAGGTTTAAAAAGGGTTGTTAAATAACCTGCGGAGGGTTCTTTCCTTGTTCCCTTAAAACTGGGCCCCGGGGGATTTCCCCGAGGTTTTATCCTTAACCCTGGGCCTTTGTTGGGTTTCGTTTAAAAAGGGTTGGGATAAATGGGGCTTGTTTATTCAACCCTGCATAACCTTAATATGGGTTTTTTCCCCGGAGGGTAATTTAAATCAGGAGTTATTAAACCGAGTTCAGGGCATTCCCATCGGGCCAGTTAAAATGCGACCGTGGATTCCAAAGGGGTTATACAATTAAATTTGAGGGTTTGAAGGAAAGAGGGAGCCCCTTAAAAGAGGTTAAATTTTAGAAAAAATGCTTTGGAATTCCCCTTGGGTTTGGGCTTGAAAGAGGGTTTGAAATTTAAAGCCTTTTTAAATGCCTTTTGGGTTTTAAACCCCTTGGGTTAATAATTAACCATCGGTTTAGTGCGGGTCCCCCGCATCTCCCGTTTCAACCAAAGCAGGGCCCGTACAGTTTCTTTTTCGAATTAAAACACCTACACCCAAATGCGGTTGGTTTTCCCCGCAGGCCGAAGTTGAAAAGGTTGGTTTCCCCCTTCTAACACCCAAAGAGGGCCCAACAATTAACCCTAATTTTCCCGTACACACACACACACACCACTACATACATACTATATATAATATATTTTAAATATATATATATATATATATATATATATATATATATATATATATATATATATATAACCAGTTCCCAGGGATGCCCGGTCATGTACGGTGAGGAGACCCATCTCTGTGGCATAAAGAACACATAACAATACTTCAATAGGGGTGATTAATGATCAAAGATTATAACGAGGGCATCGTAAACTAACAAAGGTGCTCCAAGCATGACACAAAGCCTCGAAGTGACTAAATAAAACATTAACTAAAAAACAATTATATGATTTCACTTGTGAAATGGAACATTATAAGTCGTGACTAGTGTAGAGGAGCATTATAACTTGTGAGTAGTAAAGTGGAGCAGCATAACTCATGATTAGTGGAACATTATAACTCATGATTAGTGTAGTGGAGCATTATAACTCATTAGTACAGTGGAGCATCATAACTCGTGATTAATATAGTGGAGCATTATAACTCGTGATCAGTATAGTGGAGCATAGTAACTCCTGATTAGTGTAGTGGAACACTAAAACTCATGATTAGTATAGTGGAGCATTATAACTCGTGATTAGTATAGTAGAGCATTATAACTCGTGATCAGTATAGTGGAGCATTATAACTTGTGATCAGTATAGTGGAGCATAGTAACTCCTGATTAGTGTAGTGGAACACTAAAACTCATGATCAGTATAGTGGAGCATTATAACTCGTGATTAGTATAGTGGAGCATTATAACTCGTGATCAGTATAGTGGAGTATTGTAACTCATGATTGGTGCAGTGGAACATTATAACTCATGATTAGTACAGTGGAGCATTAGAACTCGAGATCAGTGTAGTGAAGCATACATCTCACAGCAAATCCTTCCCATGTTGTTAGTATGCATGAATTACCATCAGCCTAGCTCCTACATTGACCGGCTAACAGCATGGAAGCCACAGTTTATATACTTACATCATCTATCCGAGCACACTCCATCACGCTGTTTATCTCTTGTTTCTTGTCCAATTCCTTCCTGTCCAGGAGTTTCTGGTGGTGGTCCCTCTCGTAAGCAATGTAGATGATGCTCACGCCGGCGGTGTCCGAGAAGTAGGTGTCTGGCGGTGGGTCCGTCTGCACGCCACTGCTCTGTCATACACACCACCAACAGTCACAGTATATATCCTAGAAACCAAAAACTGAAATTTGCTTATTATATATATATATATATATATATATATATATATATATATATATATATATATATATATATATATATATATATATATATATATATATATATATATAATATATATATATATATATATATATATATATATATATATATATATATATATATATATATATATATATATATAATATATATATATATATATATATATATATATATATATATATATATATATATATATATATATATATATATATATATATAATGTAAGGCATGTGTACGTGTAGGAAGAGAGGAAAGTGATTGGTTCTCAGTGAATGTAGGTTTGCGGCAGGGGTGTGTGATGTCTCCATGGTTGTTTAATTTGTTTATGGATGGGGTTGTTAGGGAGGTGAATGCAAGAGTTTTGGAAAGAGGGGCAAGTATGAAGTCTGTTGGGGATGAGAGAGCTTGGGAAGTGAGTCAGTTGTTGTTCGCTGATGATACAGCGCTGGTGGCTGATTCATGTGAGAAACTGCAGAAGCTGGTGACTGAGTTTGGTAAAGTGTGTGAAAGAAGAAAGTTAAGAGTAAATGTGAATAAGAGCAAGGTTATTAGGTACAGTAGGGTTGAGGGTCAAGTCAATTGGGAGGTGAGTTTGAATGGAGAAAAACTGGAGGAAGTGAAGTGTTTTAGATATCTGGGAGTGGATCTGGCAGCGGATGGAACCATGGAAGCGGAAGTGGATCATAGGGTGGGGGAGGGGGCGAAAATTCTGGGAGCCTTGAAGAATGTGTGGAAGTGGAGAACATTATCTCGGAAAGCAAAAATGGGTATGTTTGAAGGAATAGTGGTTCCAACAATGTTGTATGGTTGCGAGGCGTGGACTATGGATAGAGTTGTGCGCAGGAGGATGGATGTGCTGGAAATGAGATGTCTGAGGACAATGTGTGGTGTGAGGTGGTTTGATCGAGTAAGTAACGTAAGGGTAAGAGAGATGTGTGGAAATAAAAAGAGCGTGGTTGAGAGAGCAGAAGAGGGTGTTTTGAAATGGTTTGGTCACATGGAGAGAATGAGTGAGGAAAGATTGACCAAGAGGATATATGTGTCGGAGGTGGAGGGAACGAGGAGAAGAGGGAGACCAAATTGGAGGTGGAAAGATGGAGTGAAAAAGATTTTGTGTGATCGGGGCCTGAACATGCAGGAGGGTGAAAGGAGGGCAAAGAATAGAGTGAATTGGAGCGATGTGGTATACCGATGTGGTATATATATATATATATATATATATATATATATATATATAAGATAACTACAAGGGCACCGTGGAAATGGAGACTGAATCCAAATATACCCAGTAGAAAAGGGAAGGCAGAGATGACAAGCTTTACTGTTTCTGAAGACATCCCTGAAAATGTCTCGAGAAATAGCCGAAAGCTTGGCGCCTATGCCTTTTCGTTGCTTGTGGATTTATTTGTAAATATACATACATATATATCCAGCTTGTGTCTACCTACCACTACAACTGTGAGTGGTATCTTCAGCCTGTGTCTACTTATCACTACAGCTATGACGCACCTTCAGCCTGTGTCTACCCATCACTACAGCTGTGACTGGTAAATTCAGCCTGCGTTTACCTACCACTACAGCTGGACTGGTACCTTTAGCCTGTGTGTGTCAGTTTGAGAGACTCGCTCGCTGAAGTTGAAGGGGTTGGCTTGCGTCTCGAACCCGGCCAACTGCTCCCGAGTCACCAAATCCAGACTTAGCGACGTCATCTCCTTCTCGTCGTCCATGTCCTGGTCCGAGTCGGAGTCAACATCGAACTGCACTGTTGTTAAAATGGGAAGGAGTCATGGTCCATGGCAGGAGGAGAGAGTGCACACATACACCAATGTGTCCCTGACTCGACCCAACTGTTCGCACTGTAAACCTTGCTCCAAGTCTGCCCTTCGCCTCCGTACTTCGCTAATCAAGTTGCCACTCTCAGTCGAGTTACCCATTCCTGATACCAAAATGCTAATGAAAAAGTGTTGTTTCTCTGACTGCACGATCCAAGAGATCTCGTCTTGTGATATTTCCAAACATGAAAGAGCTTCTATACTTATAGAGGCTCAGGGAGGAATTTCTATTTGGGAAGTACCACAGTTTGAAGTGGATTTGAGGAGATAATGTGAATAATTTACACCTCAGAGAAACAATCATCTTCCTTCCATATTCATTTTTATTTCTTAAGACAAGTCATTTACCTATTTCGCAGCATATTGCTGATATCTTTATAACACCATGTGGGCAAATATTTTCTCCGTAAATCTTCTCCACCTTGTAATGTATTCATTCCAAAGCATTCGGAAACTTCCATTCTTAGATGCATCCCCCACAAATGAACTGATCAATACAGTTGATCTATTTATCGATCAGAAAATCAGCTTCGTTCCCACATATTTCCTCAACCCACGCTCAGTGGCTTAATGTGAAACATGGACTTTCAAACCATTATTTCTTCACCTTTACACTAAGCTGACTTGACAGGTGATACCAAGGGTCTTTATTCTACACGTCCACTCTTACACACACCAGACGGTCCACTGGCACCCAATCACAAATTATTCTTCTGATACCCCGATCTCACCTTAATCTTCCCTTATTATAAATATCCATCTCTTCCGTTGTCAGTAATTCTCCCTGTGCCTACGGCTGTACTACTAAATAACTCTTTGATCAACCTATCATCAGCCACAAGTCTTACATGACTATATTATCTTAAAAGACTTCCAGTCATGCTGCCTTACTAAAGTTTGCTTCACACCCCACCTCATCACATCCCTATATTTCACCCTATTTTTCCTCTTAATTCCCACTACACCATACAAGTTACTTGTCTTATTTTCACCTATCCTGACTTACATCATAGACTTGGGTTTTACATCCATACATCAAAGCTGGGTCGAGTGCTCCTTCATGTAAGCTTCTTGTACATTCTACATTTAAATCCTTTCTATTCGCCAATGCCTTCGGTAGCCAATGTTTTCCAAACATGGACTCAACACTCAACTTTAGTTTAATCACTATCGTTTATAACTGAACTTCACTTACAACTACGTTAGATTATCCATAACTTCCACTTCTTTACCACTGAGGATGGCACTACACAGAGGCATTCCATCTCCTTCAAACACCAAGATCTTCGTTAACTTGCCTCTGCTCCCAGCTTCCTCCTTCTACACAAATCATCAAATTCTCTCCAACTCCTGCCCTCATTAAGCTAACAATACAGTGTCATCTGCAAATAACAACAGATGTAATTTTCGATTTGTTCCAACATAAGGCCGGGATCATCCGACCGGGCTCACATCTCATAGAAACATCAGCGAACCATGGTGACCTGACACAACAGTGACTCGTTACCACGATTCAGACTACACACTCATACCACTACTGACTATGAAACATACGCCCAACACATTCCCGTACGGGAGGCTGATTAAGAAGCTAAAATACCAGGCAGGAGTGAGGGGGAGACTCCTCCGATGGAGAGATTATGTCAGTGGAAGGGAACAAAGGACACAAGTTAAAGAAGCCTTCTCTGAGTGGGTGGAGGTCACCACTGGGAGTGCCCCAGGGTTCTGTCCTGGGACCATCACTTCATGATCTATGTGAATGACTTGCATGATGGGCATGGATTACCACCAGAATTCTTACAAATGACGCAAAAGATATGAGGGAAGTGAAAAACAAGGACTAAATCAGCTTACATGGGAACTAAACAGACAACAAAGTTAGTCTGGTTCATAGTCGATGGAATTCAGCCCACTGTGCGGGAGGAGGGAGAGGTGGGCTTCGGGGTAGAAGGTACTTTCTGGTGCTGCAGACTGTTGAAAGTCACCACCTGCAGGTAGTAACACCGCGGGTGAGAAGTCACCATCAACAAAGCTATACCATTGTTAGTACACGGAGAGGACTACATCTTTGTTGGAAAAAATTTCTCGCCTCAAAGCAGCTAACCTTACCTTGCTCCTGCATGGAGTGCTGCCTCAACGCTGCACAAGTCCCTGTAAATGGTCGTCTTGGGGTGGCATATAATAACAGTATATGAAAGCTATTAGTGTGGGGTTATTCATCCATCAAAAGAGTGAGATGTAATATGACAACAGAACTCACCTTAAGCTCTTCCCAATCGGTAGGTGTAATGGATATTGAACTGACCTTTCTTGGCTGGTGTGGGAGGTGGACGGGCCGGCTGCGGCCCTCGCGCAAACACCTTCTGCTGTAGCAGCTGGTCCTTGTGAATGACCCTGGAGGGCAGGGTGAGGAGGTGCAGGAGGGGGTCGTCGTCAGGCACCCGTTGGTACGCTCTGGCCTTGATGTTGTATCGCACCAGGTTGTGGCTCCCGCCACTCTGTGTTGTCAGCCGGATGTCCGCTACCCGCTCCAGCCTCATCTGCTGACCACCATAGTACCTGCTCAACACACGCCTTGACAACACTAAATCTTCCTTATCCTACGACTATCAGTTGGACTATCTGTGCTGAGGTAAGGAACCGGCATCCCGGCTTCACCACTGCCAAACTCAACCCAAAACTTTTCATCCAAAGTCAAATATGAATGTTATACTGCGTGTTGCTACGTTTTCAGTCTATGGAAATACACATTATATTCACGACTTTGTTTACAGTCCTTACGTTTATAGAAAGACGTCTGCTATCTTGAAATCTAAATTGTACCAACACAGAGCAGATGATGGTGTTGATATGTGTGATGGCTGACATCTACAAATCATGTGAAATCTACAGTCAACGTTTTCATCAAATCGGATAGCTACATCAGACTTGATTTCGGTACAAGTCTAGGAAGATCACCACGCGAGGGCTTCACCTGTCCCCCTAGTCACCTGGATTCACCTGGGGCTGCAGCATTACACGGGAGGGCTTCACCTGCCCTCTGGACACACTTGGGGCTGCGGAATCACGTGGAAGGGCTTTACCTGCTCCATTGACTGACCTGGGGCTGCGGCAGCACACGGGAGGGCCTCACCGATCCCCCTGGCCATCTGGACTCACATGGGGCTGCGGCAGCACACGTGAGGGCTTCACTTGTCCCCCTGGTTTCCTGGACTCACCTGAGGCTGTGGCACCACAAGGGAGGCCTTCATCTGTCCCCCTGGTCACCTGGACTCACCTGAAGCTGAGGCACCACACGGGAGGGCTTCATCTGTCCCCCTGGTCGCCTGGACTCACCTGAAGCTGCGGCACCACAAGGGAGGCCTTCACCTGTCCCCCTGGTCACCTGGACTCACCTGAAGCTGCGGTACCACACGGGAGGGCTTCACCGGTCCCCCTGATCATCTGGACTCACCTGAAGATGCGGCACCACACGGGAGGGCTTCACCTGTCCCCCTGGTCGCCTGGACTCACCTGAAGCTGCGGCACCACAAGGGAGGCCTTCACCTGTCCCCCTGATCACCTGGACTCACGTGAGGCTGCGGCACCACAGGGGAGGCCTTCACCTGTCCCCCTGGTCACCTGGACTCACCTGAAGATGCGGCACCACAGAAGGGATTCACCTATCCCCTGGTCACCTGGACTCACCTGGTGCTCTGGCGCCACACGGGAGGGCTTGGGGTCGTGAGCGCTCCTCTTGACATACCTCCGCCAGGACTTCTTCCTCTCCACATTCGGCTTCCTCCTCGTCTGAACTTGTCGGCCGAGGGTCGCACGGATCCTGGCGTGGAGGAGGTAGTGGCTGTGACTGATGGTGGTCGTTCTGTGTACTACATCATGTGTGTGTGTGTGTGTGTGTGTGTGTGTGTGTGTGTGTGTGTGTGTGTGTGTGTGTGTGTGTCTGTGTGTGTGTGTGTGTAGCTATAAAGTTGAGTGCATCAGCATACTCTGTGCATAGAGAGGTTGAACCAACTGCCACTACGACCCTTGTGCCTCAAGAGTATACCTACTTCAGGAGCTTATTCACATCTCGTCTCACAACGCTTCACTGATCTCCCTTCGTCTCAATCATGGCGTTACTGAAGGAGATGTGTCCTCAATTGTGAATACACTTTGGAACTTAACATTCATCTGGCAACATAAGCCATTCTCTGTTTCCATCAATCCTTCAGTTTATATACTTTAGTCATTAACAGTTCGAAATTTCTGTTGTTATTGTTCAAATCTTTCTGACAGTCGATTGGCCTACACCAATATAACCAACCAACTACCGGGTCTATAATAACGTTTAGATCACAGGAATAACCTGAAAAACAGAACGTCCTTCGGTATACGGGTACAAATGAACTTTACCGGAGGAACCGGTTCCACAAGATATCTCGTTTGGAAATAATCCACAACAGGGGCTGGGTGAGGAAAGGTAGCACTGGGGCTTGCGCCCTTGTCACCCAGACTTCAGTGTTCAGATGGCCTATATAAGAGCAGCAGTGACAGCAGCTGACCAGAGTAGCAGCAGCAACAGCATTAATAGCAGCCCACTTTAGATAGAACCAGTAGTAACAGCAGCTCCTAGAACAGCAGAAGCAACAGCAGTAAAAGCCTAATAGCTCCTCAGCAGAGCAGCAGCAGCAACATCAATAATAGCCCCTCAGAAAAGCAGCTGCAGCAACAGCAGACATAGCATTTCAGCAGAGCAGCAGCAGCAACATCAATAATAGCCCCTCAGAAAAGCAGCTGCAGCAACAGCAGACATAGCATTTCAGCAGAGCAGCAGCATAACAATACTAGCAGCTCAACAAAGCAGCAGGAGCAACAATAGCATCAGCAGCAATAACAGGCCAACAGCAAAAGCAGTAAACAGCGCGTGAAAGCAACGCAAATCCCCAAAACAACTGTGATCTTATTGACAACTATAAACAAACGCTTACTAATCCAAACCACAGCAAACCCATATAAAAAGAATGAAAATATCAATAATACTAGGTGGTTAGGGCAAGGTGTGAGAAGTCTGTGATCCTTACTTGGGCCAAACATCACTTCAGCAGCATTCACCAACACGGTAGTAATGTTTGTATAGGATTCCCATCGCTCTTGTACAAGAACGGTAAATAGAAATGTATGTAAACACCGTCGAATGCAAGGACTGAGAATATATTACGCACACAAAACACTGATGTAGCTGAATGATACTGCTTTTACGAAGTCTCTGATGTTTTAAGAAAATATATCATTTTTTTTCTTTTTCTTCTTTTGCGGAAAACCTGACAGCATATCCGCCTCTGGTTTTGATGAAGCCTTAACATGCAATTTGTGCTCCAATGGCTAGCCTCGTCCTGCGTGCACCTCCGCGCTCTGATTGGTCACGTGAGCTAACGTGTTAACTTATTCACCTTCGGCAACCAAAGTCTGATTGTGTGTGTGTGTGTGTGTGTGTGTGTGTGTGTGTGTGAGTATATATATATATATATATATATATATATATATATATATATATATATATATATATGAAACGTAAACATTCTCAAGGAACTGGAGAACGGAAATGGAAAACAGGCGATTAGGAGGAAGGAGGAACCAAAATACAATACAAAAGCTAGAGAATTATGTACGAAAAGAATTGTAAGCGAATCGTTACGCATGTACCTATTACTTACATAGGGATATGATCGTTCGCTAAATCATGAAACAAATCATGCTTGCCCTATTCTACAAACAAAATGTTCTCAATGTCAAATACAAACAATTTTTGAACTCAACCTGCCTAGTTCTAACCTTCGTCATCAATACATACATTACAAAAAAGTTTACAGTAAAATCTAGATTTCTTGGTGTTGATGACATTCTAACATTATATACCACTGACGGGCAGCAAAGATCATTCTCAATATATTATACGGCACTTGGATTTCTTGTCTCGGCGGATCCAATGCTGTAGAAAGTAACACTGTATTGGATAGAATGTGTCTATATTCCTCAGCATCTATATCTGAAAACGATGAACTTTTCTGTGCCCTCACCAAGATGTAAATAAAGAAATAGGGCGACTTTCATAAGGTGAAAGTCTTTAAACAACGGTTTCCTATATACAAGCCACATTGGTTCGTGGTCACCATGTTCATGGCTCCTAAAACGTGCGATTCGCTATTTTCCAAGGACTGACGTCATTATCAAGAATAGGAAACAGTCTCTAGCTGTCCCATCGGTTTCATTAAAACCTCTTTTATTTATGTACGAAAGAAATACGAGAAAACTTTTGTTAGTGAGACGGCACGGCCAACTAAAGCCCTATCAAGGCTATCCCATTAACGCTGTATATATATATATATATATATATATATATATATATATATATATATATATATATATATATATATATATATATATATCCACACATTCTTCAACGCTCCCAGAACCATAGCCCCCTCCCCCACCCTGTGACTCATTTCCGCTTCCATGGTTCCATCCGCTGCTGAATCCACTCCCAGATATCTAAAACACTTCACTTCCTCCAGTTTTTCTCCATTTAAACTTACCTCCCAATTGACTTGACTCTCAACCCTACTGAACCTAATAACTTTACTCTTATTCACATTTACTCTCAGCTTTCTTCTTTCACAAACTTTACCAAACTCGGTCACCAACTTCCGCATTTTCTCACCCGAATTAGCCACCAGCGCTGTATTATCAGCGAACAAGAAATTAACTTCCCAAGCCCTCTCATCGACAACAGACTGCATACTTGCTCCTCTTTCCAAAACTCTTGCATTCACCTCCCTAACAATCCCATCCATAAACAAATTAAACAACCATGGAGACATTACGCTAACCGATATTCACTGGGAACCAATCACTTTTCTCTCTTCCTACTCGTACACATGCCTTACATGCTCGATAAAAAGTTTTCACTGCTTCTACCAACTTACATTCCATACTTTCCACAGAGCATATCTATCAACTATATCATATGCCTTTTCCAGATCCATAAATGCCACATACAAATCCATCTGTTTTTCTAGGTATTTCTCACATACATTCCTCAAAGCAAACACCTGATCTAAACATCCTCCTCCACTTCTGAAATCACACTGCTCTTCCCCAGTCCGATGCTCTGTACATGCCTTCACCCTCTCAATCAATACCCTCCCATATAATTTCCCAAGAATACTCAGCAAACTTATACCTCTGTAATTTGAACACACACCTTTATCCCCTTTGCCTTTGTACAATGGCACTATGCATGCATTCCGCCAATCCTCAGGCACTTCATAACGAACCATACATACAATGAATATCCTCACCAACCAGGCAATAACAGTCACCCCCTTTTTTAATAAATTCCACAGCAATACCATCCAAACCCGCCGCCTTGCCGGCTTTCATCTTCCGCAAAGCTTTTACTACCTCTTCGTTTACCAAATCATTCTCCCTGACCCCTCTCGCTTCGCACACCACCTCGACCAAAACACCATATATCTGCCACCCTATCATCAAACACATTCAACAAAACTTCAAGATACTCACTCCATCTCACTTCACCACTACTTGTTATTACCTCCTCATTTGCCCCCTTCACCGATGTTCCAATTTGTTCTCTTGTCTTATGCACTTTATTTACCTCCTTTCAAAACATCTTTTATCCTTCCTAAAATTTAATGATACTCTCTCACCCCAACTCCCATCTGCCCTCTTTTTCACCTCTTGCCCCTTTCTCTTGACCTCTTGCCTCATTCTTTTATACATCTCCCAATAATTTGCACTATTTCCCTGCAAAACTCGTCCAAATGTCTCTCTCTTCTCTTTCACTAACAATCTTACTTCTTCATCTCATCACTCACTACCCTTTCTAATCTGCCCACCTCCCACCTTTCTCATGCCACAGGCATCTTTAGCGCAAGCCATCACTGCTTCCCTAAATACATCTCATTCCTCCCCCCCCACTACCCTTACGTCATTCGCTCTTACCTTTTTCCCTTCTGTACTCAATCTCTCCTGGTACTTCCTCACACAAGTCTCCGTTCGAAGCTCACTTACTCTCACCACTCTCTTCACCTCAACATTCTTCTTTTCTGAAAACCTCTACATATCTTCACCTTCGCCTCCACAAGACGATGATCAGACATCCCTCCAGTTGATCCTCTCAGCACATTAACATCCAAAAGTCTCTCTTTCACGCGCCTATGAATTAACACGTAATCCAATAACGCTCTTTGGCCATCTCTCCTACTTACATACGTATACTTATGTATGTCTCTTTTTTAAACCAAGTATTCCCAATCACAAATCCTTTTTCAGCACACAAATTTACAAGCTCTTCACCATTTCCATTTACAACACTGAACACCCCATGTACACCAATTATATCCTCAACTGCCACATTACTCACCTTTGCATTTTTTTTTTTTTCCAAGAGAAGGAACATAAGGGGCCAGGTGAGGATATTCCAAAAAAGGCCCAGTCCTCTGTTCTTAACGCTACCTCGCTAACGCGGGAAATGGCGAATAGTGTAAAAGAAAGAAAAGAAAGATATATATATATATATATATATATATATATATATATATATATATATATATATATATATATATATACCCTAGCCTGATCCAGGTAACCATTTTATCGACCAACCCCTTGGGGTGGATGAACAGCAGAGTTGACAGGACAGTGGACTGCAAACCCCATCCAGGATTCAAACCTATGCGCTCGACCCTGGGCGACCCGTAAATGCGTCACGGTCAGGAACGCTAACCGCTACACCACGGGCGTCCATGATGAATAGAGGACCCCAGAATTTACAGTACGAGACGACTATCGTGACAGGTTGGAGGGCCATTGTGGACACATGACGCAGGACTCACGCACGAGAGACGAGACCTGACTGCATGAGGACAAGGACCCACATCAGGTACTTCCTGGTGGTCCCGATACTCATGCAATTATTTTCTCATTAGTATAATATTTTTTCTGGCAGCTGCGTTATTTTCTAATTTTTTCCTTCACACACGAAGGACATCCTTGCCGAATCAGTCTGGCAAAGATGGTCGTGTTCATGTCAATAAGAAAATTCATTCTGGTAAACATAACATTTTGTCTCAAATATAAACTACACCGACCCAGCCACGAATTCTAAGCTGGATCTTGAGACCAAATATACAAATGCATGTGAGTCTTTCCGCCTGGCTGGGCTGTGTGGTAAGGAAAGCCCGCCTCTCTGCTGCCAGACGTGTTTACCATAAGAGAAACTGTGAAGAGATGTACACACACGAACACACTCCTACTATCTAACGGCTCGACAGACACCAGCATAAAGACAAGATGTCTATGGTACTGACAACTGTAAACTTTGACTGAAGAACGAACGGAACAGTTTTTCCATTGATGTGAATGTGAACGTTATGTCCAGCCCAAAGAACATTAATTTCCTTTTTTTTTCACCAACGGGCTGGGTTGAATCTTCTTCACCTCTAATTCAAACTGGGCAATGGAAAAATAAGTCTAATTTTCGTCTGGCCCGTCTACTGCGTCTGTGTAGGAGCGTCCCTGCAGACTTTGGATCTGCACCCTGACCTTTCCCCCTTGTCAGTGCTCACACCAACTGTGGTGTGCAAGTACGTGAAGGATCCCGGACAGAGACTGCCAAGTCCGGACGGTATGGATACCCAGGCAGGACCCCCTGTCCTCTGGCAAAGATGTCTTGAACCTGTTCTGCTGCATTGATGGCAACGTCTTGATGCCAATTCCAGGTAGGCATGCAATTCATACGAAAGAATCATATAACAACATGAAGCATTTTGAAATGCATAAACAAGAAATACCAATGGCAGCTTTAAGGCGAATTGAAGTTGTTGCCATCTTGCTTGGGCTGCAGCAGGGTTACACGAAGTTTTGGTTTCCTGGGCGATTTGACCAGTCCAGGAAAGAATTTCATTATAGCAAGAAGGGCTGGACTTCCCGACAGTCGCTGGAACCAAGAACAAAGAATGTACGGCACCTATCGCTGGAAGAACCCAGCAAGATTATGCTACCGCCTGTACATATCAAATTAATTGTGATGAAGCATATCGTTAAGGCTATGGATGGAAATGGGCCAGCGTTTAGGTACTTGGGTCGGTAATTCCCAAGGCCCAGTGAGGCGAAAATCAAAAGGGTGTTTTCGTCGGACCAGAGACGAGCAGTCTGATCGCATCTTCAGTGGTGACGAGTTGACAGCGTGGAATGCTTTCTGACTTAGCAACCAACTTTCTAGGAAATGATAAGGATAACAATCACAAGGAATTTGTGTAAAACCTGTTGTCATCTTATTAGATGACTGCATACCGGCGATAAAGAAACGGTACCAAGGTAAACGGAGTTCAGCGATGTTAGAAGACTATTGCTTGAATGAGAGATGCCCCAGAACTTGTATACAAGCGACAGGCGTAGAAGCGTTGTGTTTAATCGAGGTAAGCCAGTGCCTGTACCCTGTGTCACCAATATGGTCTGTCGTACGTGTAAAACGTAAAATGTGAATTTCTCTTGGAAACCGTAGCCAGTCGAGCGTTTCCGTGGTCATTTTCATGTCCAGCGTCCCAAAATCCATAAAAGGGAACACACTTCATCATCGAGAAAGAAAGTCAAAATTTGTTGACCGGTGTTATTATGCATTATGCAACTGTGATGAGTTGCAACTGCATAATTGTCCCTGCGACTAGGCAGGCTATTAAATCTCGGTGACAGCTCAACTTTCATAGTTTTTCCATGGCTTTAATACCCAGTCTGCTTCTGAGCCATCACATCCTGGATGCAAGACATCTCTCTCAGATATTAATAAGGGGCATTACCTCTGAGACTGAAGCAGCAGATTGACTAGGCTCCTGTGATTTCCTCAAATGTCTCCGATACAGCCTAGTGGGTCATCATACTTCACAATACAAATATATCTGTGATCTTTTAGAATTTGCAGCGCACAGGTATAAAGATTCCTTGAGGTCATTCTTTTCATTCCATCTTGCAGTAAACCCTTGGATGACATGAGGCACGGGTTGATCTGAGCGTTTTCATTCCTTTTTTCAGCTTATCTTGAGCTACTGCAGAATGTTTGAAAAATATTGCAATCCTTCCGCACTCAGAAATTAAGTCATGAACTGCTCTTTCTAAAGATAATATACTTTAAATGACGGTTTGTAGTTTTGCGAGCAGTGCAGTCAATGGTGCTGACAGCATCACTCACAAATTAAACAGAGCCATTGAAGGAATTCCATTCCTCTAGCAACGAGTTTATTTTCTTGAGTTTCTGTACTCAGTACCAAGTTGGTTTTCAAATCCTATGCTTTATCGCATGGCAACTTATGCTCAGCAATGACCTTCCAGCAGATGTGTCTGAGCAAATATCCGGAGTGAAAGATAACTAACAATCTTTGATTGATTCAAGAATGTTCGTAAATTTCTCCGAAAAAATTATATAAATGCATATGACTGGCATAAACTGACGCTGTTTTATAATTTCGTATGATTACAGTCATCAGGCGAATAAAGCCTAAACCTTTAACCTGACTGAATGGTAAATCATCTACAATTAACATTTCAGAGACGAGGTAATCCAATGCTTTTGATCTTGAATGATCAGTTTCCTAAATTTTTACTTTTACAGAGCAACTGTTCAAGTGTTCTTAGCTTCACGGTACATTTCACCTTTTGCTGAAGAGAAAGTGAATCTTATTTCATTCTAATCTTCCTTGAATTAGTTTTATCAACCATTTTCTCTCACGGTTCCTTTTGCATGGATCACGTATGACATTTTAACGAAAGGTCCTTCGTTCTTTTCTTAAGTAATATTTCTTGCAAAGACACACACTGAGCAACATGATAGACAAGAGATGTAATTACAAACTATAGCCTTAAGTAATAACTCCATTATTGTCGCACTACAATGAGATTTTTCACTTCTTATCACTAAACCATCAAGCGTGCGTCTCCGACAAGGCTAATGTTTTAGTAACGTCTGCAGTAATAATAACACTATTCTAAATAATTCTTTCTTCTTTTAATTTTTTCTTATAAAATCAAAGTTAACTGATATTTCCAATGTTATACGGCAACACCATCTGAACTCAGATACAATGACTATTACTACCATATATTTACTGTAGGCAGCTGCTGTATATGTTTATACAGTGACTATTACTACCATATATTTACTGTAGGCAGCTGCTGTATATGTTTTCTCCCCTAACAGTGTTATCTTAGACGTAAAGGATATATCATTCACTTCATACACAGTGGTTCTTTTTGGGCTCAGTGACACTCGCAAACTCTATACTGCCACACGCTGCTGTTGAATGGACCTTCGTACAATAACAAAAAGTTGATTTACAGATACTATAAACCAACCCTCCTCTTTCAAATTAAAATACTACTTCTTATTAAATATATCAATGATCTGTAGACTCCAGATGTGTTTATTACATATGTGAACATGAGGTTATATTAAGGTAAACAGGATCCTCACTGTGATAAAAGATGACATTGGTATAGCCTAGCCTAACCTAATCTCCATCAACCTAACCACCTACTATAGCCTAAGTCAAATGAACAGGTATCCTCCTAATCTATCTATTCTCAGGCCGACGTACAGAACTTTGGTATAAATGTAAGGTCGTCAGTGGGGATCTTGCTGACCTAACACCACAGATAGCTTCGTCCATGTTCACTATATCACTGTGAGAACAACTGCTACGGCAACTGCCGAACTGATCACAGTCAACCGACTACATAACACGATGAAAACATCATCCTTAGCATTAACACAACTCTCTCAAAGTTTCTCCAGTATATCAGTTAAAAACGACGATGCTCAGATTTCGACTCATCAATTTAAGGTATCAGTACCATAAATGCATTAATGACACTTGCTCCAACAAGGATGCCATGACAACCCTTTCATAAGCCTTTAACGTCGTTATCCAATGAACGCAGAAAGGATCGACTTAACCTAACTCTCCTCACTCGGTGGGTGAGAACGGTCTCTTGAATGTGCCATGACGTCTTGCAAGTCTTCACTCACTTTCTTTTCCCTCCTGCCCAGGTCTGCAGGCAACGGAATGGACGAATGTCGCGAGTGCTCGCTCCACGTACATTTTACTTTTTTTTTCTTTTTAACTATTCGCCATTTCCCGCGCCAGCGAGGTAGCGCTAAGAACAGAGGACCGGGCCCCTGAGGGAACATCCTCACCTAGCCCCCTTCTCTGTTCCTTCTTTTGGAAAAAAAAAAAATTTACTATGAGCGGAAAATCTAGCGCCACAGTTTAACGTAGTACTGTAACAGTAACAGTAACGTAGTACTGTTACTCTCGACGAGAAAGTCTTTGAGATAAAGCGCAACAGAAGTATAGAACAGACTGCCGACATTGCACGCTATCTTGGCCTACCAGCGACCATCGCGCGTTACATCGTCAAGAACGTCAAAGAGATTATGGCAACACCAACTGGTCCATTTCAAAGATCCGGTTGGCTGGTTGCATAGGTTGAGAATACTGGCTCATTACGTTCAACCTTGGGTATCACATGAGGGCGTGCGTGCTGAGCCAAGTTTTATGGTGGGCATTGAAATCACTACACAGAGAGGTGTAGGGCATGCTGATTAAGGTCTGCGGTTGGGTAGTGCATTTTGAGGGAAAGGGGAGCTGTGTAGGTGTCGATATCTGTGAGGTGTTGGACAAAGATATGGTTTGACCGAAGAGTGTTACGAGTCCTCCTTCTTGTCCTTGCTGTCTGTCGTTTCTAACAGTTGTCTAACTGTAGACAGATGACGGAAGAGATGTGGGTGTGGAAATGTGGGTGTGTGTGTGTCTGGTTTCTTGGATGAGTGCTATGTGGAGGTTGAGTTCTCACGGTTTGAGTGTTCCCAAGTGTTTGTTTCTGATGTCACTGGCACCGAGTTGCAAGACGTTAAGGTTGTCGTGGGTAGGTTCTGTAAGGCAGGTTTGTTTGTGAAGAGTGAGGGTGTAAGTTATGTGATGCTGTTTGTTGTATGTTTGTGCTGGGGGGGGGGGGGTGATGGGGTGGGGGGTTACAGTCTGAGTGGTTGCTGCATGTCCGGTGTTCAGAGTAGTCTGTAATGGATGACTGATGTGCAGCGGAGGTGGTAACACTGAGTACAGTCGGAACATCTGATAGTGTGTTTGGTGATGGGAAAATGGCATTGTAGGCAGAGACATACTGGTGGTCCGGGGCTATATATCTTCACCACCCATACTTCATCGCCGTTTCCCGTGCTAGTGCCAGGAACTGACCAAGAAAGGCCTAATCCGTTCATATCAGTTCACTAGATGTTATGTACAATGCAACGAAACCACAGAATCCTATCCACAACCGGGCCCCATATCTTTCCATGGTGTACCCCGGACGCTTCATATGCCCTGGTTCAGCCCATACTGTAGTCCAACTCTTTTTCAAATTTGTTTCCGTTACAGCTTCTGCATCTGCTCCCCTCTGTCGCTCTCATTTGATCACTTCACACTATTTACTTCCTTTCAAATCATTTTCTTAAGTTCATTGATTATCTTTCATACCATCTCTTTATCTGCCTTGTTTTTCAGTGCCTGCACCTCCCTCCTGACCTCCTGCTGCTTTCCTTTGCATTCCTATCACTCATTTACACTCCTTCCTTGTAGATACTGTTCACACCCTTCCTTTCGTCTTTCACTAGTGTTTTAAGTTCCTCATCCCACCCTCTTCTAAGTTAATCACTCAATACAGGCCATCAGCCTCTTAATAACCTGTGTCCTATCCACCTGAAGCTAACAGATACACTCAACAGACTTACAACTTTCAGCAGTGCTTCCCTAAATAGTATCCATCCCCCTAGTGCATTCCTCCTACATACGAGCCGCTTTTCCAACCTTGTGTATTTAGATATGTAAAGAACACCAAGGAGAATGTCAGCTTTGACTTACCGACACAGGAGGCGGAGGCTAGTGATCTGTGCCGGGTGTCTGAGCCGGGAGGCAACATGCTGCTGCTGCTTCCTCCTTGATGGCGTGGCCCGTCCACTGAGAATCCTGGTGATGCGAAGCACCGTGGTCACGCCCCTGACGGTGGGGTGCCACTCCCTACTCTCGCTGGCCGACTTCACGTTCCTGTAAGACAGGAAACAGTTGGTCATCAACCACAATGTTGAGGATTCCTTAGGGTGCAAAAATTTCTCTGGGGCAGAGTAGGGTGTACTGATCAGTCGAACGATTATGTATCTTGGCAAAGTGAGACGTTTTAGGTAGTGCTCGTGAAGGTGTAAGGGTGAGTTAGGGAAATGAAGGAAATTTTCAGGGGTGTATTAAGAAAGGTCGTCTATTTTGTGTACTATTGAAAAATGTGTTTTATGAGTTTTGCTCTTTTTTTAAGAATATAATGAGGATTCCGTACGTCATGACAACTTTCTTGGAAACCACACATTACGGAAATAGCTAAGTCTGTCTCTAGGAAACTCGAAGTCTTATTCCTTTCCACTGAACTGTTCCGTTTATACAAGGGATTGATTCGTCCTTGTATGGAGTACTTCTCTCACACCTGGGGTGGTTCTAGCTCTGTATCCGTACTTGACAGAGTCGAGTCGAAAGCGGTCCGCCTTATAAACTTAACTAGGCTAACTTCAAAACTTGTCACCCTTGCCCTCCGCCGCAATGTTGGTTTCTAGACCACGTAATACTCGGCAAGCTGCTGCGTCACATGGTTACTGTATGGCCGTCGGCAACTCAAGGGTAGGCCGCTTTAACACTCTCTCCCTACACTTCGAAACTTTAGAACTCTCTACCTTCTCATATCTTTCCTAATAACTACGACCTGGCACATTTTAAAAAAACAGGTTTTCCACTTCCTCTCATAATCCTCTCTATATTTCAATTAAGGCCCGGCCTTGATGTGGTCTTGGTCTGTGACTGGAGCCTTCAACATAAAAAAAGAAGAAAACTTACGAGGACATCTTGGTGAGTTCACGGAGCGTGGAAGTACAGGCGGGAGATAAAGGGCATGTATCTGGGAGAGGTATGACTGGGGAGTGGGGACGGCTGCTGGCTCCAAGGATGAGGACGAACGATCCAGGGACAAGCTCACTGCCGTAACCATGTGTGCATGACCCTAAAGGGTAAAAGGGAGGTGGGAGGGAAGACAGGTCAAAGGACAAGACCTCAGCCTCCTACAGGTGCACTTGACCTGCTAGGATGAAGATGAACGGTTCTAGGACAGGACCTCAGCCTCCTACAGGTGCACTTGACCTGCTAGGATGAAGATGAACGGTTCTAGGACAAGACCTCAGCCTCCTACAGGTGCACTTGACCTGCTAGGATGAAGATGAACGGTTCTAGGACAAGACCTCAGCCTCCTACAGGTGCATTTGACCTGCTAGGATGAAGATGAACGGTTCTAGGACAAGACCTCATCCACTTGACCTGTTAGGGTGAGGATGAACGGTTCAGTCTACTTTGAAAATGCATGTTTTATCCTTCCTGAAAAACACTCCGTCTATTCCTCTCTGAATCACTGAGACATGGATGTAAGAGACTATAAGTAGTCGTTGAAGCTGATGGACAAGATGATTACAGCTGTCGTTCACGTTCTGGAGTATTCCCCTTGAAAAAAAAAAATAGAAACCAAATGGTGGCCTTGTGGGAGGTGGCGCGGGGAGGTTATTCTTTCTACCAATGTGGATGATCACCCTCCCCTCCACCCACACCAAGCGGTCCCCTTCATATCCCGTAGGCCATCGGTCCCCTTATCACCCCCGCCCCCCACAACCGACCCAAGCTACCGACTCTTCCTCCGCCCCCAGGGGCCTCTGACCCCTAACAACTCCCTAGGTCAACGCCTCCCCACGGGTCACCGGCTCCCATCCTCCCACTTTCCGATGACGCTCCACCCACCTCCTCATCCATCCTCCCACCTCACGTTCCCAAGGCGAGCGAGCGAGCGACCCCCTAGCCCGGCCTGACCTGCACACGCAGGACACACATCTCCCTCACTGCGTCATTCCTGACAGTTATATGAGGCGGGAACGCCAACTTTCTGCTTGATACACTACTCCACCAGTGAGGATCGACCGTCGTAATTGGTGGCTGCGTGTCAATCCTTTCATCTGGCCATCTATTGTCTTGTGGCTCTACGAGAACAGTTTATAACTGTGTCTTCCTTAACACGCCAATCTGCTCCCGCCCAGGTCACGGTGGCGTCTGCCCCCTTCAAACCATTACCAGCTCTCTGAGGTAGACATGCCTCCAGTCCAGTCAGCACCAAGAGTTAGCTATGAGCCTCTATCGAGTTAACACCAAGACTTGGCTAGAAGCTTCTCACTCTCACTGGTGAGACTGTATGATCCAGGCCACCATCCTCAATGGAGAAACTCCAGAAAGCAGGTTCTGTGTCCGGATACCAACACAGTGTTCAAAATCATGTAGTGATAAACCTCATGCCAGTAATTTGCTTAATAATTTCACGTCTATTTTCTTTTACTCAAATTCGCATCTTCACAAACACGACCAGCCAGTGAGCACACATGGAATGTACACACTGACCTTCGTGGATCCAAATCTCACAACGAAGCTTAATTTTCAGAGATCCTGCTGGTGGGTGTCTTAATTGCTCTGGTGACGTCATGATAGGCGAACAAGGAAGGTCATGTGAGGTCAGCGCTGGAATAGCCTTCCTGTTGACGCTGGGTCACATGGTAACGCAGGTCATGTGAGGTCAGCGCTGGGACACTATTATTACTGACGCTGGGTCACATGGTGAGGCAGGTCATGTGAGGTCATCCTCAAAGCAGGGATCAATACACTGATAATCATTTTCACTTCAGTTCAGATGGTCAGAATGTTAATGTTTATGGTCAGCTGATGATGTGGGTGGCCTGGGTGAGGGTCTGGGTGGGTATGGTGATAATGTGGGTGGCCAGGTGATGGTGTGGGTGGCAAGGTGATAGTGTGGGTGGCAAGGTGATAGTGTGGGTAGCCAGGTGATACTGTGGGTAGTCAGATGATAATGTAGGTGGGTAGGTGATGGTATGGTGGCAAGGTGATGGTATGGTGGTTAGGTGATGGTGTGGGTGGCCAGGCGATGGTTTGGTGGCCAGGTGATGGTACAGGGGCCAGGTGATGGTTTGGGTGGCCAGGTGATAAATGTAAGTGGCCAGGTGATGAAGTGTGAGTGTCAGAGTAATGGTGTGGGTGGCCAGGTGATGGTGCTGGGGTCAGGGTGGTGGTGTGGGCGACAAGGGAAGGGGGATGGTGCAGGTGACAAGGTAATTCAACACGAATTAGGTAAGATCATCAGGTCATCAGGCACGAGCATTGTTCCACAGTTTCTTCCGAAACCACACTTCTTCCTCGAATCTTCATTAAGCTCCGAGTCATTTTTCACAACACAGTAAAGCCATTGGAATGATGCCTCTCTAGACTCATTTGTCTTGGAAAATAAACCTTAGAAATATTAGGTTTTGCATATACTCTGTTGCAGAATTACTGGTGTAAGATTCATACAGGGTGTTGTACTAGAGCTGGGTGTGTCCTGCTGTGTTGTACTAGAGCTGGGTGTCCAGCTGTGTTGTACTAGAGCTGGGTGTGTCCAGCTGTGTTGTACTAGAGCTGGGTGTGTCCAGCTGTGCTGTACTAGAGCTGGGTGTGTCCAGCTGTGTTGTACTAGAGCTGGGTGTGTCCAGCTGTGTTGTACTAGAGCTGGGTGTCAACTTCCTTTACAAACACGTTAATGAGCGTGTGAGGACCAGGGACAATTTATACCATCTCTGCTCGACTTAGCACATTACAGAATGGAACTACTGTATATCAGATATGATTAACCCTTTAGAAAAAGGAATGATCAAGTGGTGCTTTATTCTGAATGAGGTGCGGGAGGACGCTAAAGGGCGCTAGGCTTAAAAACAATATACATCGTGGTAACAACCTGGAGCTGAGGAAGTGCTTTGAGAGCATGAATTGGGAAAAGAAGTTCTACTACAAGGGTATAGACCAGTGCTGCAGAAGGTTCTACGAAGTCTACAATGAAGATAACAGAACACTGGTGACACTGGATCCTAACAGGCGTACAAGATCGAGTGGGAAAAAGAAACGAAATGTGGTTCAACAAGAAATACCGCCAAAGAAGTGGAAACGCTCAGAGATGTGTTGTGTGTGTGTGTGTGTGTGGGGGGGGGGGGGTTAATAAGGCTTACGCTATAGCCGGATAGCGTATAAAGGATAAACAAGAGGCGGTGCTGGAATGTAGCGAAGAAGGAGCAGTCAGGCCTTGGAAAGAACACTGTAAACGAGACAAAAGACAATGCAAAACTCCTGCACGTATTCATGAGGAGCAAAACATCATTTCAAGAGCATCTAGTAGCCATGAACTTGAGGGTAATGGGGCTATATGTGAGGACACGAATGACATATAAGCTTAAAGACAATAGTGCCTCAGCATTAGCAAGGTGGGAAGTGGAAGGAGTCTTGCAAGGCACAGAAACTGATAGAACTGAAATAGTCAGAACATTAAAACCACTTAACCCACATAAGGATAAAGCTCCTGATGAAGTGTCCCTATTTGTGGTGATAGAAATGTGAGGATGCACTTGGAACACCACTCGAAATGTGAGGATGCACTTGGAACACCACTCGAAATGTGAGGATGCACTTGGAACGCCACTCGAAATGTGAGGATGCACTTGGAAGACCACTCGAAATGTGAGGATGCACTTGGAACGCCACTCGAAATGTGAGGATGCACTTGGAACGCCACTCGAAATGTGAGGATGCACTTGGAAGACCACTCGAAATGTGAGGATGCACTTGGAACGCCACTCGAAATGTGAGGATGCACTTGGAAGACCACTCGAAATGTGAGGATGCACTTGGAACGCCACTCGAAATGTGAGGATGCACTTGGAAGACCACTCGAAATGTGAGGATGCACTTGGAACGCCACTCGAAATGTGAGGATGCACTTGGAAGACCACTCGAAATGTGAGGATGCATTTGGAAGACCACTCGAAATGTTAATCACTGTGTCAGCAGAGGATGGCTTAACCAAATGCCACAGACGTGGTAGGAGCAAACATCATGCTGGTCTCACCTCATAACAAGTGTGGTCTTTGAGGAAATGAGAAAATGTAATCAGAAGACAAATGATTACTGTCTAATGGGATATATGTACGAATGGAATCTTTGTTTGATAATGACCAGGGAGTTTGTGCCTCATCTGTCGTCAGAGAATCACGTCAGGTGAACTGCGAAAGACAAATTGTCTGTTAACATATTTCAAGTATCGCATTCAAGTATATATGGATAAGGAAATGTCTAGTAAGCTATTCACAACATAGACCAAAAACTGGATCATGCTTCCTAAGGTCGCTCACGGCTCCTACAGAAGTACAAAGATGCGACTGAGACGGGTCCAGAGTGGAGCAACTAGAGAGCGCCTGAATTTTAGAAAATGAGCTAAAATACGGAGGCTTGGGTCTATGTCTCTTTCCACTGTGGTAGAGTGAGGAGACAAGGGTAACCTCACTACACCCTTGAAGTCTCTACATCATTTGCTGTGCGTGGACAACCAGCAGATGTATCAATAGGGTAACCAGAGGCCATGACAAGATGCTGAACAAAGAAAGATCTTGAGCAATGTTTCAGTGTGAGGATGGTGGGTGGCTCGGGTACACGGAGGAGGGTGAGGTTGAATGCCGGGAATTTACAGAGGTTTGAACGAATACTTGATGGTGTGGGAAGCTCAAGACATCGGGCATCCCCATGAGCGTAGAACTCCCTCCTCTCCCAACACTCTACTGAACAAACAGGTAACTCACACGCAACCTCCTCCGGCGGCCTGAACCCAGTAGCTCCCAGCCCGGGCAGTTCCCGCCACACTCCACTCGGGACGGACCTGGTAAACGATGTGTTCTTAGCGGTCACGCCACCGTCAGGCCTCCTCCCCGCCCATCGTCTGCTGGTTGATCTGGGAACCTGATCATTTATACCAGTCTCTTTCACGATAAACACAGGCGAATTAATTCTCAGATTTGACTCGCCTCTGTCAGTTGGTTTCGTGAATTCACGTATTTTTTCATTTTTTTCCCGAAAAAATCAAATAAAAATGTGAGCCACCTTGTTTTATACAACCTTTGATCCACCAAGCTATTCCTGCACGCATCTCTAAACCTACCTATTGACAATCGGCCAGTCAACACGCACTTGAACATGATTAAACAAACTTGCACATTATTACATAATTCCTCTTAAACAAGGAATCTATTTCACCCATAATGATAAGGGTAATTTAGTACCGCCAGTCATATAATGGATGGTAATTATCACGATGAATAAGGATCTAGCATCAAGGCTATTGGCTTTCTTCAGGTAATTACTTGTGTTTATTTATCGAATCAGAAGAAAAAACTTTCATACTTCACATCCTTAAAGTTGCAAGATCCTCCTGTCACACTGAGATGCATTTGTATCCTTTTTATTACTTCCGATGTTGTCGTGATGACCCTCACGCCATGTGTGTGTGTGTGTGTGTGTGTGTGTGTGTGTGTGTGTGTGTGTGTGTGTGTGTGTGTGTGTCGCGAGCTGCTGCAGCTAACGTCATCATTTTCCGCCAGCTGGTCTCAGTGTTCTTATCATCATCGGGAGCACGACGGCACGAGCCTTTGATATGATAGCCTAGCCTTTGACCTGGCCCTTAAGAAGGGTCGGGTCAAAGGCCAAGCTATCATATCAAAGGGTCGTGCTAAAGGGTCGTCCTGTGTGGAAGGAGTTAATTGGAATATAACGACCAGTGACCCCCAGTGATTTGATGTGGTCAAGACAGCACAATATAATCATAATGAATCCAGTGACCTGACCAACTCATGACCTCGGTGACCCAACATGACCCCGGAGACATAACACGCCCACCATAACCCAACAAGGTTTGTGACCCAAAATGACCCAGGAGACACAACACTCTCACAATGACCTAACAAAGTTTGTGACCCAATATGACCAAGGCGTCAGGAACACGGGTCCTACTGCTGGGCGTCTGGAACACGGTCCAAAGTTACGAAGGTCTGAGAGAATCAGACGAGCCCAACCTGACCTCAGTTCCACATCCGGACAAATACGGTCTCGCTTGGCCCTTAGTATACTTAGTGATTGAATTTGCTGCGCAATATTATCCTGTGTTTGTCCTCGACTGCAAGTTTTCTATTTTTCTGTTTCCATATGTTGTATTTAGACTGTACTACCCTACATGAGAGTTAATATGTTTAGTGTTCCCTATAATTTTAGGTGCTTTAAGCTATGTTCTTCAGTGTCCTTATATTTTGTTTGTGTTTTACATTTCTTACCCAAGTTTTGTGACGCAGTATGTTTCTCTTTTTGTACATTCCTGATGATGCCTCTGAGAAGGCGAAAGCCTGAGTATATCAAATGATGGACTACGGACAACTGGTGTTTGAGCAGCCACCTAATGGCAGAATAATACTGAGAAAATTAGAGAACATAAGAAAAAAGATTAATTGCTGTAATTCAATTATATATATATATATATAATCCCCTATATAATGGCAGTGTTCTTTCTGAATTCTGCTTCACTTCACTTCCGTTCATGCCCGTACCACACAAGACGATTCTTCTTAACACATCACATAGGGGATTAAGAATACTTCCCACGTATTCCCTGCGTGTCGTAGAAGGCGACTAAAAGGGGAGGGAGCGGGGGGCTGGAAATCCTTCCCTCTCGTTTTTTTTTTTTTTTTAATTTTCCAAAAGAAGGAACAGAGGGGGGGGGCCAGGTGAGGATATTCCAAAAAAGGCCCAGTCCTCTGTTCTTAACGCTACCTCGCTAACGCGGGAAATGGCGAATAGTTTAAAATAAAAAAAAAAGATATATATATATATATATATATATATATATATATATATATATATATATATATATATATATATATATATATATATATGTATGCGAAGAAAGAGGTACAAACGCATAGATGTGATGTGTTAAGAAGAATCGTCTTGTGTGGTACGGGCAGGAACGGAAGTGAAGTGAAGCAGAATTCAGAGAGAACACTGCCTGACGCCTTGTCACCCGCATGAGACCATAAGAACTCCCGGACGCTGAGTTTTTCCAGTTTAAATGAGACACGAGACGTGTGTGTGTGTGTGTGTGTGTGTGTGTAGGGGGGTGGGGTGGTTGTCATGGTGAGGGACGGTTACTGCAGAGACGGCAGTGATGACAGGAGGGAAACACACAAACACACACAAAAAATGATACAACACAACACGAATACATGTATACACAGCCAATCTACCGCGGGTAGGTATGGCACCAAGCCACACTACCAGGAAATTACCCACGTGCATACATACACGTGCTTACGTCAACCTTCTCTTCCATTTCAAATTATCCCTTACTCTGTCCCAACTCCTCTCCTTTAACCACTCTATCAAATATATATATATATATATATATATATATATATATATATATATATATATATATATATATATATATATATATATAAAGATTATTCTAGTTATGTACTGATATCTATCTATCTGCATTTCCCTGGGTGGGAGCGGGTAACTGGAACCACCCCCTTCTTGTATGTCAATTTCTAAAAGATGGATCAAAACAAAGGGTCAACCGAGAAGAGCTCATCCTCCACGAAGGCTCAGGCTGGGGTGTTTAGATGTACGAGGACAAAAGCTAGGTAAGGAGTAGCAAATACAACAAAAATGTTGTCGAAATGTGTGAAAAAGTGTAAGGAAGTGAGCTGCAAACTAAGTGATTAGAAATGAAAGCTGATTGCAGGAGATGGTCGATTATGTATGCTGACGCTCTTGAAAATGAGAGGACTAAGGAAAGGTGAGTGTTTTGTGAGAGGATGAATCTTTCAATAGTTTTGATGAGAGAATTCAAGTATCTATGATAGGTGTTGTAAATGCAAAGGTTAGTAATGTGGCAGTTAAGGGTAAAACCGGGGGATATGAGGTATCCAGTGATGTGTAAAGGAATGATGAACAGCTTATTGGATTATGTGCTGAAAAGGACTGATTACTGTCAATATCTGGTTTAAAAAGAGGGGCATATATATATATATATATATATATATATATATATATATATATATATATATATATATATATATATATGTACGTGGATGAATAGGACAGATGGTCAGTGGGCATTTCTGGATTATAGTGAAAGTGTTGAGAGGGGCAGCGGGTGTGATGTCTGATCCTTGCCTGTTGGAGGCAAGAGTGAAGATTTGTAAAGATTTTAGGAAAACAGGATACGATACAAGTGAGAAGAGGGTGGTGAAAATAAGTGAGCCTGGAGATATGAGCGAAGAAATACCAAGAGGAACTGGGTGCGGGATGGCAAAAGGTGAAAGTAAACAAAGCAAGGGAGAGTAGGTGAGATATTGTCGATATTTGGGAAGTAGTGCAGGCATGTGCGAGAGAAGTGTGTATTATACGGAAGGTGGGCAGGTGAGAAAGGGTAGAGAGTGGTAGAATGACGAAGCTGCTAGTGAAATAGAAAAGAAAGTTATATGGGTGGTTTTATGGGGAAGGAGTGAAAATGATCGGGAGATGTACAAGAGGAAGCGGCAGGGGGTTATGAGGAAGGTGCAGGGATTGAAAAAGTGCAAACGAGAATTGGAGTGAGCGAGTAAGATTAAGCTTCAAGGAGATTACGAAGTTTTGGAAGGAGGTTTATAGTGTAAGAAAAACCAAGAGAGCATATGAAGGGGACGAAAGGGAAAGTAGTTACAGGAAGTGATGACGTGAAGAGATGAAGTGACTTTTTCGAAGGATTGTTAAATGTATTTGATGACAGGGTGGCAGATGGAGAATGTTTGGTTAGGTGAGGTATGCAAAGTGAAAGTCATAGAAAGTGGTTTGATGAAGAAAGGAGAGGTGGTGAAAACCTTGCGTAAGATGTAATCTAGCAAGGAGGCTGGGTTGGATGGTACTGCAGCTGAATTTCTTGACGAAGGGGGTGACCGCGTTGTTGATTAGTTAGTTGTGATTTTCAAACTATGTATTGATCATGGTGAGGTGCCTGAGGACTGGCGGAATGCAGGTATAGTGCCACTATATAAAGGCAAGGGATACATAGGTAAGTGTTCAAATCATAGGGGTATAAGTTTGTTCAAAGTACCTGGTAATTTGTATAAAACAGTGGTAATTAAGAGGGTTAAGGCTTGTACAAAGGATCAGACTGGGGAGGAAGATTGTGGTTTCAGGAGTGGAGAATATATGGATCAGGTGTTTGCTCTAAAGAATGTGTGAAAAATACTTAGAGGAACGACAGATCTTTATGTGACATTTGTGGAATTGGAGATAGCATATGCCAGGGTTGTTAATGATGCCCCGGGGCACTGAAAACAGGCAACAGTTTTGCTGCGCAATACCACTTCCCTCTATTCTCTTTTAACTTTTAAGAATCTAAAAGAAAAAAAAAACCTTCATTAAGCCAACACCGAGTCCAAAAAACAATGCAAAAATCCCACCAAAAGCCGGTTTAACTCAGTATTGCCTAAGCGGAAAATTAAAAAATACAACAAACATCTATCAAACTATGACACAAAAATACGTTAATTGTTACTCGAATCAATAATTCAATCATTCTTAATGTACCAAGCGTCCATATACAAAGATAACCAAACACTGTGATCTTTATGTGAAGGGCAAGCCTATAACTGCTTTACTGGTCTTACGGCTGCCAAATGGTTCAGCACCATAAAGTATGACTTACTCTAATCATTGCTAGTGCATTATTCGTACATTACAAATATGAAACTCAACACAAGAAATTTAATGGCTGAACGAAGCTAGAACGCACAAGAGGTGTTTACGGCCGACCAACAGTTCAGTACCCAGCATCGAAATCTAGTTTCCCCCTTAGAGGCGTCTCCACCATCATGGATGGTAACCACCTGACCTCTGGACATATCCTACTGTTGGCCTGCGACACAGTGGCCGGTACGCAGTCGGTGTGTGGACAACTAACTTGTGATGCTCCGTCTTTGGAAAAGCTAGGTTAGAATTTCTCGTGATGATTAATAAAGCAGAAAAATGTATTCACAACCAAATGATAACCACGTACCTAATAGAATTAAAACATATCATTTAAGTGAAGTGAGGTTTGTCTAACGATATAATATACGGAGTAGATGTAGGTAGAATGACCAAAACAATACTATTCACCTAAACATTATGCTGCTATATCCTCTAGTACCTCACTCAGTAGGTCAAACCCCCACCCTGCCCCTTTCAACAGTCAATATTCCAAAAAAAAAAAAAAAGCTTCATTCAGTGTTAACTTCCTCCTTACCGTGATAAATACTGAGGCAAGGTATCGTAGTACCCTGGAACAGCGTTAGGCGGTACAAACGCCATCCTCCCACACTTCCGGCCGCTGCTGAGTCTGATCTGTCACTCCTCGCGGCTGACACTGGACCTCCTTACTGTTGATCTGATCCTACGACTCCTTACTGCTGACCACTACCACTCCTCACGGATGATCCTTGCCACTCCTCACGGCTGACCAATGCTACTCCACAATGACAGTTTGTTGACATCATGGACAGCCAGAGCCACCTACCGGAAATTTTCAGAATTATAGTTCAAAATTATCATCAGGTCCGTATAATGTAAGACTCAATTTCTAAGTGAACAACATGGGGTTATGAATCAAGGTAAGAGCAATAAACGAGTATAAAAAATGCAGAAAAATCATACACCTGATTCCACGTATTTTAACACTTTAAAATGAAAACGGTAGACAACCAAGAAGTTGCGCGTAAAAACAGATGAATTCATATATTATCCCTGGGGATAGGGGATTAAGAATACTTCCCACGTATTCCCTGCGTGTCGTAGAAGGCGACTAAAAGGGGAGAGAGCGGGGGGCTGGAAATCCTCCCCTCTCGTTTTTTTTTTTTTTTTTTCAATTTTCCAAAAGAAGGAACAGAGGGGGCCAGGTGAGGATATTCCAAAAAAGGCCCAGTCCTCTGTTCTTAACGCTACCTAGCTAATGCGGGAAATGGCGAATAGTTTAAAAGAAAAGAAAGATATATATATATATATATATATATATATATATATATATATAAAATACATATATATATATATATATATATATATATCATATATATATATATATATATATATATATATATATATATATATATATATATATATATATATATATATATATATATTACCTCCCTCCTCCCCGCAAACCAGCGTGAAAGTCCTTCCATAATGCAGATGACCTGACAGTCACATCGCTAACCTAGCTCAACACAAGCAGCAAGGATGCGCCACTACATCCCTGTCACACTCACCCTCCGCATCCACACAAACACTCACATTACTAACTTCAACATGATCAACATTCACATACCTCCCCCCCTCCATATGCCCCTTCAGATATACTCCCTAGGAGCAAAACCTGACCAGCATACCTGACACATCTGTGGCGAGATTTCCATGCCCACCGTCCTACAGGGCTCAGCAACCGCTTAATAAACTTAACCAGCGCACTCCATGTGGCCCACCCAATCCATATAATCCTAAACAAGATTTACACAAACTAAGGGGAAGCCAGTCATCACACAGTAAATGGAAGCAAGGCTCTAAAACTTATATGTAAGTGATTTCTCATCCCTCGATCATGCAATCTCACATTTCATGAATATCTCCATTTAAACCAGGAAAAAACATACCACAAGGGCCCAGAAAAAATAAGAAATACAGCCAAGTTTCTCCCTACAAATTACATACTTGAGCAGATAAACCATATCATGCAGAACCACTCACCGTTAACATAAAACAGAGAACAAGTCCAGACGCTAAATAACGCTAAATAACCTAATCACTGAAAGACAACCTGAAAACTGGCACTCCTCCCTAGACACGATGAACCACAAGGCCCACAGTAACCAACCTCCGTGGACGTTAAAGAAGATTCACACTAGCAGCACAAACCCAGCCCCCAGTTATGAAGGACTCATGACCTATTCCAGTGACATACCTTCTCCCAGCAAAACATCTCGTCCTAACCCTACACAACATGCTTCAGACCCTACTACCTCACTACTACGCTACGTACTGACCTAACGCAACATGTCCTCAATGGCTTCAACCAACAACATACTTCCCGCCGCTCAGTACCTTTGGCAAGTGACATAAACAAAGCATTTGGTACTGTCCCACGACACATTCTCACACGAAGATACTCGACGCAACCCTCCATAACAATAAGTAAATGATATTGACCAGTTTCACAGAGGGCCGCCATGGATTCACTTCTAAAGCACTTGAGCTGTACCATAGAATTCCCCAGGGATCAGTTCGTTCTTCAACAATCTTCAATCTCCTCCCACATAACCTTCTATTACTTCCAGCAAACCACAGTATTGAAGGTCCTTTCAAATTCAGACGACCGCACAACTTCATCACAACACCTTGAAACCACAACAACAACAAACCTGCGGCATTACATTACACACTTGGAACAATAGGCAATCCAGACCAGAATGTCTGCAACTCCACAGACGTCTTTAAACACTTCTTTAACCAGAGACGAATCCAGCTTACACCCTCCGGTCATCTAAAATGGATAATCACTTTCACTGAACAAACACCAACCGTTTTAGGCATCACATACGACGCATATATGACATTCACAACCAACACCAACGACATCAACACAGAATCATCACTTAAACTAAATGCTCTCAGAACACTGACACCAGATTTAGAAAAAAAATATCTTAACATCTGCAAACACTTCATCCGCTCTACTTTAAACTGCACCTCACCTCCATAGCCTTCCGTTTCCTCAAATGCAAATATAACGAGGCTGCAAACCACACAAATTAGTGCACTCAGAACAATGACAGGCTGCCCTGCCACCACAAACACTCAACACCTAAAAAATGAGACCACGATTCTTCCATTATAATCTCTCCTTAACATGCTGGGCTCGCAATTCTAAATAACGACACAAAACCCCTCCAACCTTGATTACCCCATGACTAACCACCAACACGTATACTCTTCACTAGAATTAAAAAGCTCATCCCTACCTCACACTTCGGTAACCTTTACTCGCAGATCCTCCCATTCTCAACAGATATAAGGCTGAAATTCAGAAAAACTGAAATAACCCAGCCAGCCCTTCCCTCCAAATTCTTAAACTCCTCCCCACCAGACAGGCACACACCAGAGACCACCCAGACAAACACGAGTCGCACTCTTCCATCTAAGCTCTAGATATCACCCATCACTACAACACTACATAAACCGATTCAATCTGTCCCAAGATACCTTATGTCCGCGATGCCAGTGCCACAACAACAACACAACTCGTATGCCCTGAACTTTCTTCACATAGACGCACACACATCACTACACTGTACGACTTATGGTCCCAGCCGGTGGACGTGGCCTCCCTCCTGAGATCTACAGAAGCCTTATATATATATATATATATATATATATATATATATATATATATATATATATATATATATATATATATACATATATGGCAAAAGTTCACAGCGGTGCAAGTGATTTTGTAATTGCTGATAACCACGTGTAAAATGAACACGAAGTTTCCAAGTGCACTTTCGTGTAATGACCACATCGTCAGGGGAGATACAAGAATGAAATAGAAGACTCAGTACAGTCAGTTAATATACAAGGAAGAGACGTAGCTAAGACGCCATTGGCAAACAAACCAATGGCGTCTTAGCTACGTCTCTTCCTTGTACATCAAATGACTAAGTCTTCTATCTTATTCTAGTATTTCCCCTGACAGTATGATCATTACACGAAAGTGCACTTGGGAACTTAACGTGCTTCATTTTCCTCGTGGTTATCATATATACATATATATATATATATATATATATATATATATATATATATATATATATATATATATAGACCAGAACAGAGACGCAGACTAGGGTACCAACACACATCATAGGCCACAGAGAAGCAGACTGCAGCAGACCTGGACACAGACCACGGGACCAACACACAGCATGGGCCACAGAGGAGACTATACCACCAGCCCGGGACACAGACCGCGGGACCACCTCACCGTGGCAGAGACAGACGCCAACTGCCAGCTGCTGCCTCACAGCCACGGGCCACAACCTGATGTGGGTGACGGGTGACGTTCTCCCGGGCCACAACCTGAGGTGGGTGACATCCTCCCGGGCCACAACCTGATCATCTGTGTTCAGCTGTGGTCCTGTGTTCAGCTAATTTTCTGTTATATAAGATCTCACAACAGATAAGTGACAAGAAATCATCTTTTCCCCTTCAGTCCCGACGTGGTGGTACATTCAACTCCTAAATATTCCTTTACATATAATATCATTCTAATGCAATATTCGTCTATGTGACCCTTAGCTATCCTGTCTCCATCTATACATGTTAGGCATGTCCATCTATACAAGTTAGGTATGTCTTTCTATACAAGTTAGGCATGTCCTATGCAAGTTAGGTACGTCCATCTATACAATCAGGTATGTCCATCTCTACAAGTTAGGTTACGTCCATCAATACAAATTAGGTTGTGAAGGATGGCATTACTATCCTTCAGGATATAAACTCCGTGTGGTCCAGTTGGTATTCTGTTATACATAATTCCCATGCACTCTCCTCCAACAGATGAGCTCATCGTAAACCATCAGGTCTTCTGTTATCTGTCCTTCCCGTGTGCAGTCCTCCAGCTGATAACCTCGTCATAGATCTCACGTCTTCTGTAATCTGTTCTTGAAATGTATTTCCACGTACCTATCTATTTTCAAATGGCAGAAGCTGAATCATAGATGAATATATTTCTAACATGAGCTGCTGAACTGGTATTTTCAGCTCATCTTCAGTACAGCTGTATCGTCACCATTCAAATCGTGATGCTTGTTCATAATCATCAGAAATGGATCAGACATTTTAGAACACATTCCTGAGATTCATTCATCGGCTGACACGATGTCATGCAAAGCCAAGGGCACTGTCATGACCACCTGCCAGGCGACGTTCGTGAGGGTCCCCGCCTCCCGTGACCAATATCTCCTGCGTCAAAGTCATGTGAAGTCACGTGCGAAAACATTTCTCTGACAGAAAAAAAAAAAAAATGAGTTTGGCTCTATAGGTTAGGTTATCGTGTCGACCTCCGTGTTATACTCGAGCCAGTAATTTTCACATTCGGGGGAAGGTTAGGCATCTGCGTTGTTCCAGGGGCCTCCAGGAAGTCCAGTGCAGACATACGCCTTCGTACCATCCACTCATCACACCAGCTCTACACCACCAACTGCATATAAACTTTAGTTTGTTGTCCAACCCGTTTCCCTAGGTGGCCCTGTCTTTTGTCAGGTCTAGGACGGAAACGAGACCCAGCTGTCGCGTGAGGACAGGGACCTGGCACCCAACTCTCAGACAAGTACAGGAATTCAGGAGACCCAGCTCTTAGGCAAGGACGGCAACCCGAGACCCGGCTCCTAGGTAAGGACGGCAACCTGAGACCAGCTCCTAGGTGAGGACGGCAACCCGAGACCCAGCTCCTAGGTGAGGACGGCAACCCGAGACACATCTCTCAGGCGAGAACAGGAACCTGAGATGCAGCTATCAGGCGAGGGATGGAACCCGAGACCCGTCTCTCAGGCGAGGACGGTATCATTACGGACACCCAGGTGAAGAGATTCGAGGAGGAGTCTTAAGGATACGTTAATGACTGAAGACGCTTCAGATATAAGGGGAAAGCACCAGCTGCTGCCAACATGCAATGAGCTTTGCTAGAAAATGTGTGATCGATACCAAGAACTTTCCCTCGACAAAACCATTAGTCAAGTATGGTCTGAACGATGGGTCACACAGTGGGTGGGGCGTGGCAAGGTCTGCCGTTCGAAGTACTGTTCCAGCCTTCATCTCTGACTGGCCATCTATTATGATACTGATGTCTGCGTGGTGATGCTTCTGTTTCCTTCAAACACATAACAGAGGTTATTCTAGCAGGAATGGAAGCATTTATTCCCTCTCCCTCCAATACGACCTCTTCATCCAATCCATGGTTCAACCGTTCCTGTTCTGGGGCCATTCAGGCAAGGGATCAGGCATATCGAGCTTGGAAAAATTCTCCTTCCTCTGGCTCCCATTCAGCTTTTATCACTGCCCGTAATCAATGCAAGCTCGTTATCCGTGAGGCGAAGCGTTCCTTTATTCAAAGGAAGTGTGATAACCTCCCCTCGTCATCCACTGATAGATCTTTCTGGTCTTTAGCTAAGGTCATCGCTAACAACTTCTGTCGCTCTACCTTTCCTTCACTTTTCCGTTCAAACGGAATAGTAGAAGTCTCTCTCTTTGGTTCCCGTTTTTCCTCTAACTTCACCTTGAATGACTCTGACGTTCTTTCACTCCCTGATGCCCCTTTTACTAATCCTATGCCTGTCCTTGTAATCTCTTTCCGAAATGTCTGAAAAGTGCTTCTTCTCTGGACGCAAACAAAGTCTTATGGTCTTGATGGCATCCATCAAAGGTTTCCTATCTTCTACAAATAACCAAATCCGCTTATATACTGACGACTCAATACTGAATTACTTCATATCCCTCAAATCTGCTCCTTCTTCCCTCACTCGATCTGCATATCGTCTCGGCACAACTTCCTCAATAAATTCAGACTTGGAAAAGATATCTCAGTGTAGTAGACGAAATCCGGTTATGCTTAATGCCTCCAAGACCCAGTTTCTACCCATCTCTCTGTCGAAAATTCCTCACAACTGTCCTCTCTCCTCTGACGGTTCTGTAATTCCACATTTTGACTCAGTGAACATACTTGGTATTACTGTAACATCGACTCTAAGAAAAATAGTGAAGTCTGCCTCTAAAAACCTGGAAGTCCTGTTTAGATGTCGAAATTTCTTTTCTCCCGAACAATTGCTCCGCTCATACAATGGATTGATTCGTCCTTGTATGGGAGTACAGCTCTAACACCTGAGGTGGTTCTAGCTCTGCATCCTCACTTGATAGTGTTAAGTCGAAAGCGGTCCGACTCATCAACTGTCCCAGGCTAGCTTCAGAACTTGACCCACTTGCCCTTCGCCACAATGTTGGTTCACTATCCCCAACTGTGGTTATTACTTTGGTTTTTGTTTTTGATAGCTAGTTGACTGTGTCCCCAACACTAACTAGACCACACAATACTCGGCAAGCTGCTGCGTCACATGATTACTGTGTGGACGTTGGCAACTCAAGGGTGGGGCGTCTAGATAACTATTTCTTTCCTTACACCTCGAAGCTTTGGAACACTCTACCCTCTCACATTTTCCCCAATAACTATGACTTGACAGTTTTTCAAAAGGCAGGCTTTTCTCTTCTTCCGAATCTCGTAAATGCTTTCCACGTCTTTTCCTTTCCCTTTCATTAACCTCTTTACACTTCAAGTAAGGCCCGGCCTTAATACGACTAGAGCCTCCAGGGTTAAAAAAGAAAATGGAAATACACTGAAACGAAATACATAGTTCGGATGAGGAACTGATTCAGTCATAGAAAAGAAACTTTCATGAGGGAATTTCCTTTACGATACGATCGTCTGCAGACATAATCATGGTCGTTGGTGAGGTGAGAAAGCCTGACCTAGTGTGACGGTGGGGGTGGCCAGAGTAGCGTGACACAGGAAATAAGTTCAGCTGGAGGCTGGCGTGAGGTTCAGCTGTTGTTTGGCGCACGCCTCACCCAGCTCCTGACATTACCCGCCTCACTAACACTCGGGACTCCTACCTCATCACTGCCCAAGCATTTATCTCGAAAAAAAGAAAGTGGGATTAGAGCTTGCGACTCTCGACTTCAATAAGCCATCTTCGACCTTAACGGCAGCAGCTTCCAACCAATCAACGAGCAGTACCAGCCTTCTCGTGCTTTCTCTGCCAATCTACAAACAGTGTAGCTCCCAAGGACCGCCCTCATGACCTGAGTCTGCCATCACTAAACACGAACAGGTCGACTAATACAAGGGTACAAAGGTATCTGGCAGATTGTCGACGGAGTCGTCTGGGAGTGTGCATACTTGTCAGGAGCCAGCAACAACCCCACTGGAACGCTACCTTCTTGACTGCGAAGTGACACAGCCTCCGGGACAGGATCCGGGACTTCAGAGAGGACGACCACATGATACCAGTGGCTTCACTAGTCAGCAAATCCCAGGCCGACCATATGCAATACCTGATCCGTAACATCGCAAGATATCCTCCACCCAGATAGACTACACAATGTTCCCGGAAAGTGCGGTTCCCAGGAAATGCAGCCATCTGGCTTCAGGGAGGAGTGGCACTCCAGAAGTGACCACAGTAGGGGGCGATGGCAGGCGCTCACTGACCACAGGCTTGCATTCACTTGTGCATCTCTTGTGTCTTTTCCTTGATCATCAGGCAGGATCAGCAAACAGTCTATTGGGTTATCCAGTCATCCCATCCTGTCTCCCTGATGTGTCTTTTTCTAAATCAGCTGGTGGGCTGCCTCACCTGCTGCCCCTGCACCAGCACTGCGGGACTCCTGCCAATCCTTACCTCACTCAACTCACCTCATCTTCGTACCATAATCCTGCACCTCCAGTAATACTGTCCTGAGCTCCAATCATCTGTAACTTACCTAATAAAGCACTGAGTTGCTGTTTGGTGTGAATGTACGGGTTTTAAATAGAACTTAAGACAAGAGATTTACATACAAAGGTTTATTGTTATCATTATTATTATCATTATTATTATCATTATCATTACCATCATAATCACCATTACTATCATTATCATTATTACTTCCCTCTAAACAAACAAGTCCCTGATAATTGCAGAGATCATCTGCTCTACAGACTACTGAGATAATGTAATTCAAAGACTAACACAACACTGATGACATTAGACAGATCCTGGGTTAGTTCGTGTGCATACTGTTTAACGTCGACCTGACCTTCCCCGGGAACATCGACTTGACCTCACCATGCAACATAATCTTGACCTTTTGTCACATGGTCTGACCAACACGCTGACGTGATAATGATCGAAGATAAAACATGACATGAGGGACGAATTGATGTTAAGGTCTATACCGTCAGATCAAAGGCGACTCGTCTAGCATGCTAGGATTGCCCTCACACACTGAAGACAAATGCATTCATAAATGAATATTAAACGTCTTAATTTTTTCTCATTCATTTCCGAACCTGCGCTCTCGTCAGCGGGACCGTCTCCCGATCCCAGGGTATTCATGACACACCTGGCATGACACACCTGACGTGACCCATCCCATGACACACCTGACATGACCCATCCCATGACACACTTGACATGGGCGACACATATCTTTACTAATATGGGAGAGTTACGTCACCACAGCACTGTCGTACTTCTATCACTTGAGCACGACGCTACGACCTTTGGCCTTTGACTTGATCCTCAAGGGTATCAGCTTCAAGGGTCGTACCGCTGCGCTCAGTGATCGTACCGTCTTGTTCAAGGGACGACGTACCATGGTGTTCAAGGGGACTACCATCGCGTTTATGGGACGTACCGTCGTACGCACGGGACGTACAGTCATGTTCAACGATCGTACCGTCGTGCTCAACAGACGTACCGTCGTGCTGAAAGACCGTATCATCGTACAAAATTAGAATTTTAGCGTCGTACCAAAGGGTCGTACGTTGCGCCCAAGGTCGTACCGTCATTATCAAGGGTCGTGCGTTGCGCCTAAGGCCGTACCGTTGTGCTCGAGAAATTAACGACAATTGTTGCTGACATGACTAACCTTTGGTAGTTCTAGCAGGAAGGTGCAGCTAGTCGTAACACCTGCATCCTAGGGAAGCCTGTACCCTTATAAAACTACAGCTGTATAATCTTCAATAAAACTACAGCTGCATCATCTTCAATAAGACTACAGCTGTATCATCTTCATGATGGTACATATCATTGAGCAAAAAATAATGGCTTCAGGTGCACGTCTACATCAGCTGTACAAAGGACAAGTTGAACAGCCAAAGTTGGTTCAGCCGCCACAACCTGTGACCACATCATCACGGCAAGAGGATCATTCCTTTGCTAGTAAATCTAGAGTCAGTAATGTTATCTTCATATTGGGGGGGGGGGGGTGTGGTGTTACACACCGTTGCCAGCCTTCAAAGTCTTGGATGATTTGAACCACTGATTATTAGCAACCTGACGTTAGATTATGCTTTAGCGGTTGTCCCCGGCGGCAGAAGACAGCGGTGAAAAAGTTACATAATTACATTATTCTAAAGGACGGAAGACCATCTCTCCTACTCATATATCGTCAACGGGACATCTTATCCGCCTCTCCAGTGGGAAGAACACGACCAGTCACAACTCGCACAGTCTTCCCCCAACACAACACACATCCTACAATAACTTATCACAACAAAAACCGTCTAAAAGCAAGCTTTGTGATGGTCTAAAATCACTGGGAAATGGAATTCGATAATGATACGTAAACAGAAATACGTACATCTGTTAATCTATATAGACAACCAAATTAATAACGGTTGTCCCATGGAGACTAATCAAAATATTTAGGGAAGACTGAGAAATCGTCTCTTTATTACGGTTTATAAAGAGATTAAGGAGAGTCTTCCTGTTGACCCGGGCAGACATGACATCTTGACAACTTAATCACAAACCCTAAGAAATTATCTTCCAACTCCAATAACGAAGTATATGGTTATAAACGATATAAGAAAAGGTTCACGTAATTCACTCAGAACCTGACTCAGAGATTTTCGTATAACGTCAGACAAGAATGATGGTTTCCATCAATCACCTATCATGTCTCAGATCTCACATATTGTTCGTAAGAGTTTCATAACACATAATACTTCTGATAACATCTGACATGATCAACTGCTCAACGTGAACTAGCTGCAATCAAATTTTCTGTCATACGAACGAGCCTCATCCACACTTTTGTGTCATGTTGAACAGTTAGAGGAAAGAGAATCCAGACACGAGTGTACACCATATACGTGTGTGCACCATACACGTGTGTCACCAGAAGTGTATACACCACACATGGTGTAAACCAGACGTGTGTACACCAGGCCCATGTGTACATAATACACGTGTCACCAGACTTGTATATATTAGAATTAAGTACACCATAAACGATGTACATCAGACATGTGTACACACCAGACATATGTGTAATACACTAATACACGTGTGTACACCAGACACGTGTGTACGGACCAGGTGGAGATCGTACATTACATGAAAACATATTTCCTCGTGACAAAGTAAGGTAATGAAACAGACAAACAGAATTTCGGATATATTTACACAGCAGCAGCAGGACACCCAGCAACAGCAACACCATCATTAGTAGTAGCAGTAACATCTCCAGCATCACCATCATTAGCAGTAATATCTACATCATCATCAGCAGTAACAACATCTCCAACATTATCTTAATCAGCAGGAGCAGTAGGACATCACCTTTAATTGCCCACATAAATACGTAATACTCTCAGACATAAAGCTCAAGAAAATGAAAAATCTATGATCCTCAACCTTAAGAGAAGTATATATTCCCCTGCAATCAGTGGTCAGTAACAATAACAGTTTCCCTCCAAAGATCATAAAACTACATCAGCCACAAGTGAAGGTACACATACACCATCGATCCTCATACAAGTGTCTCATTCTGTATAGCAGTCACTGAGGCACTATTCCTCCAGAACCTACACCAGTGATCGCTGACTTGTGTCTCTCTTGATTCTTGGTTGTTCCCTAAACTATACCTTCGGATCTGTCCCTGAGGTAATACAGGTGATCATTACAGGAAAAAAATACTACAGGATTGCTGCAGTCCTCCCACGTCTAAGTTTTAAAGTACTTGGAAGTGGTAATGATGCAGATAGCATTAGGCAAGTGTCCTGAAAGCTACCAGTAAATCTTCCTATCTTTACTTTCAGGAATAAATCTAATCGAATTCTCACTTTTACATAGTATATCAGAATTCCACAAAGTAACTACCAACGGTATTTAAACTCTATCTATCCATCAGCCTATTGATGGCACAATGTTTTTCCTTACAAAGATCTTCAGAGCAAAGAAAAAGTCTGAAATTAGTCGTTTGGATTTTAATGATAGCCTATGAGATGACTCCATACTCTGTCCACTCATCAGTGACTGAGAGGAGTCGAGGTTTCAACAGAGGGTTTGTCTCTACCATCCTCAGTACATTTTCCCTCTCCGAGTTCTTACTCTCTTCCTGGCTATCAAGAATATCTCGCGCATCTTCCGGGCGTCTTACCATGTTCGGTAGCCACATGATGCTGTACAACACGCCGTAGAAGCCCTTGTCCTTGTACTCCTGACGTAGCTCCTCCAGGGTGAAGGGCGTGTCGGAACCTCCAGCTTGCATGATGCTAGTGAAGGCGGCGTGGTAGCTGGCTAGGAAGGTGTTCAGGTTGGGTCGCCTCGCTGGACCCGTCACGTTCAGGTTGAGGAAGTGCTGCAGGTCCGTGGCGAGGGAAGCTTTGCGACAACCTTGTAAGTCCAGGAACTTTACGTCTACCGGCACATCACCATCATCATACCTGTCGTGTATCAAAAGAAGTAACAATGAACAAGTTGTGGTGAGGGCTGGGTATCTAGCTCACATCTGAAATAAAAACGTCTCGAGTTATGGCATCTCATTCCTCAAAGACTATGACAGGGACGAGATCGTGAACAGCGAATACCAACCTGAAGAGAAGATTATTGATCCAGCAGTCACCGTGGGTAATGACAGCAAATGGTGGTCTCTTAGTAAGCTGCATCTCGTACATCTGCCATACCTGGGGTTTGATCTTCTTTATCCAGTGCACCAGCCGGTCACAGCCTCCGATCTTCTCAAACATGTCTATCCCGATGTTGAGGTAACCTTCCACAAATGTTCCGAAATCGCAGCCAAGGTTGAATTCTCTGGTCCATTCCTTCTTGAGGGAGTCGAACCTGTCAGCGAGGTCCTGGTGGGGGCAGCTGGCTTGCAGCAGGAGCGAGGCGGCGTGCAGCCTAGCCAGCTCCTTCAAGACAAGGACAGCGTGAGCTGCGTCTATGCCCAGTGCTTTGTCCTGCATTTTGTAGCCTTGTTCCCGTAAGTTCTCCAGGAAGATCATTTCTTTCCCTTTTTCTAGATTGTAGTAAATACACTTAGGGAAGCTCAGGGGCCTTTGGTCAATACCTTTTAGTACAGTATTGAGAGCAGGAATGATCTCGGAGTAAAACTTGCATTCCTTTGTGTGAATAACGCCAAAGAAATCATCGTTCTGTGCTCCGCGCTTTGGATTCATCTTGACCACGTAGGAGACCTCCCCACCTTGGCCAGCCAGAGAGTACTTTACCCTGATGTTACTGATGGCTGAAGTATGGCCGTCGAACTTGGAGGTGAAGCTCTCGGGGGACCAGGAGAGGAGCGTGGCTTGGCTGCCCTTGTCTGACACCAGTGCTGACTTGACCAACTCCTCCGTTACATAGCTCAGCGTGGCTTCGCTCACTGCAATGGTAGTTAGAGTGAGTACACACACACACATACACACAGTCATCTGTATGCTTAGCATCAACACTGCTGGTACGTCTACCAACGATGATGTATAATACCAAAACTATTACCATTACCATATTGTTACCTTTGACATCAGTCACACCACTACTACTGCTATAGCTGCTGCCATTTCTTCTTCAATGAATATTAACATAACATCTATCACCATTACCACTAATCTTCTGCTCACTTTATAATATACAGTTCCTCCTCAGAGCTACCACCAAACTACTGATCCATCACATAATGTGAGATACAAGAGATGAGTTATCTTACAATGCTGTAACTTTCATCTGGTCTCTCTGTCACTCAGTACCACAGACACTGCACTGGAAATACACTCAAACCTATATATACACTGTACCACAAACCACAGTGTTGGCTACCCGTGCTGTACAGACTGGGTGGTTCTGCCAGAGTTGGCTACCTGTGCTGCAGACTGGGTGGTCCTACCAGTGTTGACTACCTGTGTTGTACAGACTGGATGGTTCTACCAGTGTTGGCTATCTGTGCTGTACAGACTGCGTGGCGCTACCAGTGTTGGCTACCTGTGCTGTACAGACTGGGTGGTACTACCATGTTGGCTGCCTGTTATGTACAGACTGGATGGTTCTACCACAATGCCGGCCACCTGTGTTGTACAGTTGGGCTGTACTACCACATTAATTACCATCATTACTTACGTACGTCCCAGAACAAGCAAATAAAACTTCTTACCTACCCGCACCGTTCCCTCCTCAAACACGTCACTAACTTATGTTTCCACAGTCGATCAACTTACTTCCACACTCCACCTAGTTCGGTTACCGTTCCTTGCTCCTGTACAGCTAAGCCATCATCTACTATCATCCATATTCCAAGACGTCCACACTGCTCACATCATTATATCATTCATCAGTTCTGCTCTGGCAATACCTACAGCCACAGTCCCCTACAACTACTGTTCTATACTAATATGGTACTATACTACTACTGCTACAACACTATCACTGTACTACTACTACTACTGCTACAACTGTACTTACAAACCACAACTATACAATTACTAACATAATACTACATTACTATAACTATACTGTTAGACAACTACTACTTCTACTACTATATAACTACAACCACTATTACTACTAGTATAATACTACTATTACTATATCACCACCACTACTACATTTCTATTACTACTACTACAATAATACTGTAACTACTTTATGCTACTACTACAACTACTATCATTATTACTACTTCATCTACTACACTACTGCAACTGCTGTACAACTATTGCTAATGCAACTACTATCATACTTCTAGACAACAACTACTAATGTTATTATACTATTACTACCACTTCTATACTTGTGGTAGTAGTAGTAATGGTAGTAACAGTAGTTGTAGCAGGACTACCAATACAATACTAAAACTATTATTACCATACTACTCTTACTAACACACTACTACAACTATATATTACTACTGTATTACTACTACTACTATACTACAACTTCTACTACCATATTACTACAAATGATTATATATATATATATATATATATATATATATATATATATATATATATATATATATATATATATATATATACATACATTTAAACACTACTGCTGCTAACGGTGATGACTATGATTACTAATACTACTACAACAATTACCAAGGAAAACAAAGCCAAAAAAAAAATAGTAAACATCTCTTACAAGAAATGTTGAATTATGAAAACTTATGATCTAAACACCATTTGGCGTGAATAATATTTCAAAGTTACAGTCGTAATGTATAGTTGTGATGCAAAGAAAAAGGAGTTAAAGAATCACTATGTAATCTAGAAATCGGCAATATCATTATTTGAGTTTACTATAAAATCTTTCATTTTCTCTCGTCTCAGTTCTGTCCAAGTATATTTTCTTTGAAACGAGCACAGACTCAAATAGATTGGTACACTTAACACTATTCATTTGGTGAGAAATTCATATCAAACCATTAACATAATGCTACAGAACTAGAAAAACAAATGTAAGCCGTAAAATCTGGCATATTATTGGCTTAACCTGACTCAGAAATACATGCTGGTGTAGAACATTATTCAAGGACTAATATATTTCGTAAAAAGGAAACCTTCTACATTCCTTTTACATGCTTTTTTTTCTTCATGTCAATCAAATATAAGTACTAGCAACTAGTGGGGAAATACTTACTGTTTGGTGATTCTATGACTGAAAACCTAAAATGAAGGCAGGGAGGTTATCAGATGTGTTGACATGTGGGAAAAACACATACCGTACTGACCAAACAGTGCTCGTACAAAAAACGAAGATTGTTGTACTTGAAATAAATTGTTGTGCTTCATGTACCAATACACACTATGCCTTAAAAACTCTTATAATACCAATACCTTGTGGAGATAGCATTTTCATAGACCCTCTTACTGCAAAAAGATATAGAAACCGTTTACAGAATTTAATGATAATATAATCGTTGATAAAGTATCGTATGTTGCAAGTCATCCGATCACTATGAACCAAGAGCGTGACAAGATATCTGTTGTGTCTGGGTAATACCTGATAGCGGTAATGGTGGGATAACATGTTACACTGATCTCCATGGTGGCGGGTCAGGCTACCTACGTGACTAAAGCCTTCGCCACAGAATGAGCACGTAATAGGGTTGTCTCTTGTGTGACTGTTTCATACTGTTGATGGCGAGTGTTATGCCTGAGCTTAGTAACCCAGATGACGCCTTGTATATAAGAGAACAGTAAAGGGGGAGAATGTTAGAGACGATATATCTGAGGACCTCCATATCCCAACAGTACACACACACACACAAACACAAATATATATATATATATATATATATATATATATATATATATATATATATATATATTTTTTTTTTTTTTTTATACTTTGTCGCATTCGCCAACTCCCGCGTTAGCTAAGTAGCGTTAAGAACAGAGGACAGCCTTAAAGGGAATATCCTCACTCCACCTCCCCCCCAACCTCCTCTGTTCCTCCTTTAAAAAAGTAAAAACTGGAGGGTAGGATTTTCAGCCTCCCGCTCCCACCCCTTTAGTCGCCTACTACGACAAGCAGGAAACACGTGTGTGTGTGGCCTATTTGCCTGTCATGCTGACCAGCTTGCAGGTGTTTTGTTGTCTAACTTGCATGTGTTATGCTTGACAGCCTGTCAACACGATGTGGGTCATCCACCTCCTGTCACGTTAACCTTGCTACAGTGCAATACCCACAGACAATTCCCTAAGGAGGACATTCACTTGTATGGAACAGTTCGATTAATACGAAGGACCATAATGTCTTATATCGAACAACACACAGGAAACCCTCATATTATAGTAAAAATAACAGAGAGAGACGAGCTATAATTCAAATGAAATCATCGTCAATTGTAGACCGTCGGGTTATAATCAAAGATTTACGTAGAGCTAGGCTGTTGAAGAACATTAATTACTTCAGACATCTCAGCTACAGTGAATTTATCAATGAATGCAATGAAATCCTATTTGTCTGATAATTATCAAACATAGAATCAATAGTAGCGACTCTAGTCTGACCTTAGAATGATCAGAACACAAGAATGAGTTCTGGCTTAGATTCCCAAGCCGTTCCACGCCTCCGTGACGTACATGAGCCGGAAGACCCGCTTACTAAATGGGTACGAGGAGTTTGCACAAATACTGACCGTACTAATGACACAACATGAAGCCAGATTCAGATACTGATGGTTTAACATGACGCTTCAAGTACCATTAAGGAGCCAGCTGAAATAGGCATATGGAACGTAATGTCAAAGTTGGTATTAGTTCACACACCGCACCACTTGTACTCTCTCAATGAAAACTTAAAACGGTCGCTTCCTCGCACTATCGTATGTTAAAAGATGTCTGACCGAGTAACCGAATCAACAATATTTCTAATCAATCAAAATCATGTATTATAGTTGCGCTATACTATATATAGTCATGGAATTAAAGCTGAGTAGTTTTTGCAACACAAAAGCTAAATAATTCAAAAGACCGTAATAAAGTGGTTTTTTTTTTTATGTAGATTGGAAAGCTAAGTGTAACACGTATAGTGGCAACAGATGTGATAGCTCTTTCCATTAGGCGATAATTACGTCAAAGTGTCAGTTCATAAGTGAATACATGAGTGAAATGTTATTTGAATAATAAGTTATATCTGTGACTCAGTAACATATGATGGTGATGTTGCTGTGTACGAGTCTGACGGTCCTGAGGTCATACTTGAATCAGTCGGGTTTGTGAGGTCACATCAGAGCAAGAAGGTCACCACTGCTCACTAAACTATAGCGCTACACAAAAGACACAAGCAAAGTCTCACAGATACAATAAAACATCAATACAGGCTTCAGGGATAAGGCTCTTTCCTTTACTGAACTGGGTAAGCATTTTATAATCCTCATCTTTACTGGACAGAAACTATCCTCATCCCATGTTGGATACGAGTAGCACTTTTAAGGAAATATTTCCCAGTCTCTTTTACCCTCTATATGAGAGAGAGAGAGAGAGAGAGAGAGAGAGAGAGAGAGAGAGAGAGAGAGAGAGAGAGAGAGAGAGAGAGAGAGAGAGAGAGAGTCTGTTCACTTCCTCTCGACATAGTGCAAAAGAAAATTGTATCTGTAAGTTCACGTCAGGCGTCCTCTGTATTCTGAGGTGCTGGCCAGCACTCTGCTCCAGCTGAAGTCGGTGCAATCTCTGGGAGCTCTCTGCACACCTGAGGTGCACGCTGAATTTCAAGTAGTATTAGCTTTGCAAGATTTCTCAGAATGTACGTCCCCATGGAGAACACTTCAAGAACTCTAACACTTCCTTCGTGAACATGATGGATGGCGGTAATTCGACCTGATGGCCGGGTGGCGCTAGGAGCTTCTCTCTCAATGATCACTACGTCACTTTCCGTATTTTCGCCACTGCTGCCCTGGGTGGGGGTGGGTGGTTGGGTGCCACAAAAATTTCCATGAGAGGGAAGCGAGACAGTTCTTTTCCTAGACTTTCTTAAAATCTCTCCGAGGTTCCAGAGGTAATGCATACTGGGCTTCTAACTCCATCAAGGATCGAGGTAATCTCAATCGCCATATCATTTGCTTCCAGCATCAGGAGGGGTCACGTCTAAGCATCTACCATGAAATTACTGAGGGATGAACTGGAGTGGCACGGTCAATATCATCAACTATGTATGTGCGAGGACGACTTTTCATGCACATTGCAGTTTCGGTCTACACGGGGTTAAGGTAATTTTTTGAAAACTTCATTCAAACAGAACTTTATAAATGCAGTTTTTGATACCCTTTATGAGTCCACAGAAAACGGCCATCCAAGGATCCGTCCGTGGAGAGAATCTCTATTCGATTTCGTGATCCGCAAAATCAGTTTTGACTATGGGAACGTCGTCAAGGATTTAGAGAGAGAGAGAGAAAAAAAAGCATCGGCTTTGAAGATGGTGTCATGGTTAGAGGCCGCGGGTGATGCACGTGACCGCCCAACAGAAGCACATGAACAGATGCGAGACTGTCAAGGCAGACGGATCTCTACATAAATGAAGATGTACTGCACATGTTGCAGGGAACATTATCATCAGTGTTGGTCATGGGGACTGTGACGACACAGATGTTTACATGTTGTTCTCCCTGAATGGGCCACTCTTTGGTTAGGCAAAGCCAGGGAAGGTTCCGGGTAGATGCCAATCGCTAGATGCTGGTCTCGGGGTTCCCTGGAAACCGTTCAGCCCTCCTGGACCGGTGACGCTATTCCGAATCGGTAGCAGAGGCTGAAAATGTACTATCATGATTTGTAGTACATCGTAGGAAGGAAACTCTGGAGTGGAGAGGTTAGGACTGTGTTATTTATGTGGTGCGTTGCAAATGGAGTGGATGTGAGTTTATATGCATAAACAACAACTCAACTTCGAAGTGAGGTTGAAATGTAACCGAAGCAATAAAGTATCTATGTCTTTATTAATACACCTCTTGCCCTCTCCCTCCTCCTCCCAGCCTACATCTCCATAATTGAAGTCTACCTTCCAGTATCACACACCTCCTGTCCTCTTGCTCCTCCCAGGTTACAACACCACCATCAATGAAATCTACCTTCCTGTCACGTCTACAGGTGATGGCGCCTCGGTAACTAACTTCTGATGATTCATCTGCACCACCTCAAATCTCCTGTAGGCGATACGAGGTGAAACTTGGTTTTCCTTTGATATGCAAATGAATCTCATTTAGTTGTACTTTGCATTCTATCACCAATGTAAATACACTGTTCAGCCTGTATGGTCTGCAAGTGATCCTCCGCCTGAGGTGCTGGGTCGTGTGTGCTAAGATGTGGTGTTTGTCTGAACTGAGTGGTGATCATGGGAGTTACAGGATCGACTGACAGGTCATGAAGTTTACCCAACATGTAGGATATTCAGGTAATATAGTTAGATTATCATTAGTGGCGTTAAGATCTCTTCACGGGCCAAGAAAACGATCGAACTGTAGCAGGAAGGTCAGTTGACAGCTTGAGAAGCCATGGAGATGAGGTATATGCATCAAGAAGGTCTCTTTACATATCAAAGAGCGTGTCCAGTAGGGGCAGAATTGAGGGTACTTGATAGGCATGGAAATGTACACTGTTGCCAGCTCTATGTTGTGTTCCAGGATTGTTCTTGTCAGGTCCAGGTCGCTGCTGCCATCCTTTTGTGATGCTCCACGAATGTCCTTGTTAGGTCGCCCTTTACTCTTCTCTCTTCCATGGTAGACGTATTTAAGGCTTCTAATCTTTCACTGTACTCAACTTTCTCAATTTTGGTGCTATCCGTTGCCCACCCACGGACTTCTCTACAATTTCTTTGTGTTTCTCTAACTGCGGTGACCAAACTTGAGATGCACGTTCCGGTGTGGGCGGAATATGAGAGGTGTACAGTTTGCTGACATTTCTTTCACAGTGATCACGAGTGGAATTCTAACAATGGCTGGCAGTATCTCCTGTACACTTCTCCTCAGGTGGGGCAATGGTGACACTTAGGTACGATGTCTACTCCCAAGTCCCTCTTACACTCAGAATCCTGCAGCTTATTTCCCGACGGACAATATTTGCATCGAAGTCTTCTGTCACTGTGCATTTATTTCAGCTGAAGTCCGTCTACTATGTATCAGGCCACGTTTGAAGTCTGACTGGGCCCCTATGTAAGGATACAAATCTCATTAATCTTTATTTCTCTCATGACCCTAGCATCATCTGCTAACATAAGCGGGTATGAGACCAGTCTTTCTGGCAAGTCTGTCATGACCTGCTTGTACTGTACAGGGAAGGGGTCTTACAATAGTAGGGCCCCATCTTTCGAACATTCTCTGCTGTACTGCAACTTAAATTTCCGAATGTCTGTCAGCACTGACCTTAACTTGTCTTCAGTCATTTTACTTCATTCATTCCACTCATTTTTTTCTTACATCTTACTTGATGAGTTAGTTCATTTCCTGTTGTCCTCTGCTTGTTCTATTCCTGTATCTCTCAAAGAATTCATCCCTCATCCTTCTCTTATCCAAGATGTGCAAATCTAAGGCCCCTGTTCCATCCCTCTAACTCAACCTTCCTCATTCTAGTACCATTCTGGTTGCTCCTCACTGAACCTTCGCTCATTAGTCTTTTGTTCTCTGGGCGTGGTAACCAAGCTTGAGAAGCATATTCTAGTTTTAGCCTTGTGTATGATGTGAACAACTTTGTGAATATTCCCCATCCAGGAACCTAAATGCAATCTTAATATTTGCCAGCAGACAGTTGGTCCCCTTAACTTGTAAAGGTGAGACTCTGGAGACACGCATATAATTTCTTGCTCAATGATAATCACGTCAAGGCCTACTTTCGCAGTAAGCATATCTCTTTACTTTATATCTATTCAGACTGAACTTTATTAATCATGTATCAGACCAATATTGGAATCTGCCATGGTTCTCTTGTCAGTCAATGCAATCCTCCACACTTTTGATTTCCCTCATTACCTCTGCGTCACCTGCAAACATACTCAAGCAAGAGTCTATACCCAGTAAGTCATTCACATAGATCAAAATGAGAAATGGTTTCGTAACAGAGCCCTGCGGTACGCTGCTGGTGACCTCAACCCCTTTTGAGAAGGATTATGTCGTTTGTCGTCTGTTCCCTTCCACTAAGATAATCTATATATCGCTGAAGTCTCCCTCTAATTCTTGCTCTGGTGTTCCATTTCCTTGATCAGCCTCCCATACGGTACGGTGTCAAATTCTGGCGGTCCAAATACAAACAATCCACCCATTCTTCTGTCCAATACTGAACTCCCTCTCTCGTAGAACTATGAGAGATTCGTTACGCATGAACCTTCTTTCGTTGAAACCATGTCGTCTCTCATCTGGGTAATGTAGCCTCCGTAGAAAATCCTCCACTTGCCGTCTGATTATCTTTCCAGGTAACTTACAGCGCACACTCGTCAATAAGGACCGGTCTGCAGTTCAACGCCTCCTCCTGATCTCCTTTCTTGAAACACAAGTATGACGTTTGTCCCTCTATTCCTCTGGAAGTTGGTCTTTTCCCATCGATATCTTCATCAGCATTTCAAGTGCGTCTGCACACATCTCCAGCACATATGGAGCAATTTCATCAGCAGCATGAGCTCTGTGTCACTCAAGACCCTTTGATATTCTGTTATCGTCTTTTCAGTATATCTCCAGGATTTCTAAGACCTATCCTCCCGTCCTCTCCTTCCATATCATTGATGTCTGGGTTAAACGTTCTCCACTGTGAAAACATTCTGAACTTGTCATTCGGCTTCCCTCTGAAGCTGCTCCGAACTGATGGTTTACTCCTGAGGAATGAGTGGTAAGGTTTTGGATGATCAACTTTTATTTTCAACGTTGGAGGCTCCAGTCATGTAAAAAAGTCCACATCAAGGTCGGGCCTTCATTGAAATATAGAGGGAATTATGAAAGGGATAAAAAAAAAAAGAGACAAGGGAAAGTAATTATGAATTTTGCAGGAAGTGAAAAACCTGTCCTTTAAAATGTGCTTATGATTACGAGGTAGCTATTAAAGATGGTCGTCGTCTGCTGTCTGATGGTAGTTATATGAATGTATTTTCCTGGTAGAGGATCAACTCTGGTCTTCATGTCTGGACACGGAGTACTCAGGCTTCTTTTTAATGACATGGAGTCCACTGGCTTCCTTGTACTGAGACAGAGTCGGCTGACTTCCTTCTTCTGATATGACGTCAGACCCTGAGAACGTGTGAGAACAGAATGTCTGTTATCAGCCAGACCTCTGTGTAATACACTTTTTTGTATTAGCTGAGACGGCACGGGCAACTGAATCACTAATCAAGGTCATCTCATTTTCTTAATGTGTGTATATATATATATATATGTATATATATATATATATATATATATATATATATATATATATATATATATATATATATATATATATATATATATAAATATATATATATATATATATATATATATATATATATATATATATATATATATATATATATATATATATATATATATTATCCCTGGGGATAGGGGATTAAGAATACTTCCCACGTATTCCCTGCGTGTCGTAAAAGGCGACTAAAAGGGGAGGGAGCGGGAGGCTGGAAATCCTCCCCTCTCTTTTTTTTTTTTTTTTTTTTAATTTTTCCAAAAGAAGGAACAGAGGGGGGCTAGGTGAGGATATTCCACAAAGGCCCAGTCCTCTGTTCTTAACGCTACCTCGCTAATGCGGGAAATGGCGAATAGTTTAAAAGGAATATATATATATATATATATATATATATATATATATATATATATATATATATATATATATATATATATATATTCCTTTTTCATACTATTCGCCATTTCCCGCGTTAGCGAGGTAGCGTTAGTACGGAAGTAGGTGACAGTTTGAGGCCCGATGTATGACAACGACTGAAGACCATAGGTGGTACGGGTGAAGACCTCCGAGGTGCAGACCAGGCACAACACACACCCAGGACACCTGCCGCCACCTTCTAAGCCTGGACCAGCGCACGTCCGGCCACCTGCAGCCGTCACAAGGGACGTTCTCAGCATCGACGGACGACGTCAGCGCATAACGAGAACATTGAAATAGCAGTCGCTTCGGTGCTCCTCTCAGGATTGTTTCCTTACGCTTAATCTATGCTCTCGTTCTTGGTTGTCGGAGCCAAGACGCGTGGCACCTGAATAATGGCTGCCAGCCACTCGCTGTGCATAGATCTTCAGTAATGGCACTCAGGAGGTGAGGGAGCTTCCCGAGTAACGTGGCCATGCAGGAGCCAATAGCCGATGCAGATTCTGACGGGAGGCGGGGTGGGGGTGACCCGCTGGATATCATTGTTGTCTGGTATGGGCGTTGACACAGTCATGGGAGGGCTTCGTTACCATGGACGTCTATGTCAGTGGTTAAGGTGATGTGCATAGTCATAAACAGTGGGCAAATCTGTAGTTAGGGATGGTGGCAAAAAGAAATCTTCACTGGGTATCTTATATGTCAGCTTCTGTGATGCAATAACTTGGTGGTCGAACGTTTCGCATTAATGTTTACGGGTTCGATGATTCATGACACAGCTGGATGTGCGGGTCGAGAGCAGGCAGATGGTTGGCTGAGTTGAATCGAGAAAACGTTAGGTGACTGGTTGATCTGTGGAGGGCGGGTGAAATGTCTACAGAGACCTAGGAGGCGAGGAACTTGACCATCGTGGTAGTAAACATACCTGGGGGCCAGGGATACGGTGCTCGTGTTGTCCCACCATTCCTTCTGATGCTTCTAAAACTAGGGCGTCTTTTCCAGTAGCGTTGAGGCCATACCACCTCTCTGGACATCGAGGTCTGTACATCTATGTAACTCTGTAACTCACAGTCTCGCAGCTATGTGACATCAGCAACAGAGACGTCACGTAGCCCTGAGTGAGCGTTGAAAAGTGGCGGCAGATATGAACAATCGTGACACGTCAAGCGTCGTACTGGAACAATGTATTACCACACGCCTTCAACAAGTCGTATAATAGAAACCGGCATTACACCAAGCAACTGGCACATCACATCACGGAGGCTTCCTTTACCCCCGACGCTCGACCAACAATCAAACATCCAAAACGCTGGACAAGATCGTACGATCCATATATTCTCGTGCAGCCTATACCTGGCCAGGGTACTAGTAACCACCCGTTCCCAAGCCCCCAGGTGACCCACCGCGTCCAGACTTATATTGACCACCGTGTGTGTGTTCCCCAAGCCACGACGAACCAGCTGTGTTCTCCAGCCTTCTGCGTACGAGCTGTGTTTCTCAGGCCGCTACTGACCAACTTTGTTCCTAGGTTGTTACCGCGTGGCCACATCTTTCTTATCCGTCTCGATCAACTTCTAGACAAACATATTCCTGAAAATAATTTTAAAGATGTGGAACGAAACGTCGATAATTCCTGTGGAGACCCACCGCGCAATCATCCACTGAATGTCTTTAAGGAAACACAAATGATAAGACAAGCTACCAGAACTGGACCGGCATCAACCAAACCACAACATTAAAGAAGCACAACCACCTCGCTGTTAACCCAGTAATGTCTCACTAATCCCCAGTCCCCTTCTGTGACTCGGTCGCTTTCGAAGGGAAACTAATCTGAAGTGGCGCGTCTGTACCAAGGCCAAGTGATTCGACTACTGTCATCGGCGACTCGTAACACTGACTCCCTGCACCTGGACTCAAGATCGTCTACACGACTTTTTTCTTTATTCATCCAAGACTCATCCATGCCTCCACCGCTTGGTCTTCACTATAATACACTACACAGTAGAGACTTCTAGAGAAGGGTATGCACAATTATCCACAACCACTCTTGTCGCATCTTGGTGCTCAACACACTACTGACCTACACCAGCCATCAACTGAACCCTAATCGAGAGTCTGGGATGAAGCCCCAGCACCATCCTCACCACAGACAACACCTCCTGCCCTCAGATGTTTCTGGCCTTGTGACGCATTCTGCCAATCTGAGCCGCCAGTACAGGCCGCTGCCAGGACACTCCCAGCCCAGTCACTATGAACATCATCAACAGGTTATAGACTGCCGCCAAACTGTTTGTGTGATGACTGTTTGATTATCACCCATGCCCTTTCAAGCTGCACGATGATGAAAACCAGAAACTTGAAATTCTCTCTGCATTTTAAGGCTAAAGAAATGCAAATCAGTTTCCATATTTTGGTGAAAGAAAAACGGAAATTAGTATGAAAGAATACCAATCTATCTACCTATCTATCTATCTATCTATCTATCTATCTATCTATCTATATATATATATATATATATATATATATATATATATATATATATATATATATATACTCATCTGTCCCAGGAGACGACTCTTCCTTCTATCTTAATGAGGCTCTCGAAGCGCTCGGTGTCTTCCTTGTGGTAGTTGAACCTTGGTCATGTAAGGTGTTGGTATGAACTGTAAAGGTGTTTGTAGTAATGTAGCGATGCTTTACATCAAATGTGCAAACGGAACACTATGACTCCTGTTTGTCTAGGAGGCGTAACTTCGGATTGGCTATGTTTGTTTGGGGATGGAGTTTGTAAGACTACTGGGATGTCGGCTGTTTAGTGTTTGTTGGTGGTATAAGTGGTGGGGGTGCGGGGTGAGGATACTAAAGCGTGAGGCAGGGGTATGCTTTCTATTTCTAATTGGGGGTTGGTGGTTGGTTATTTGAGCAGTGTCAGTGGGAGGAGTTCAGTGCTGCAGCATAGAACCGAGTGCCAGAACATGTTGAGGAGGGATTGTATTTGGAGAATCTTTTTTTCATTTCCGTGGTGTAAGTGTTGAGTGTTTGTGGTGCCAGTTCAGCCAGGGACTATTCCCAGAGCTCTGTCTTGTGTGGTTTGCAGCTCTGTTACATTTGTTGTTGGGAGGGTGAAAGATCAAGCAAGCGAGGGGGTAGTTTAGGGTGGAGCCGAGGAGCTATTTAGAAAACGATGCTCATGGATTCTTTCTCTTGTCCTCAGTCTAGGGCCAGGCAGTGTTCGAGGACATTCTGTTTGTGTGCTACGTTCCTGTGGAGGCGGGGGCAGCCACCATCCAGCGATAGAGGCAAAAATAATGTCGGGCAAGCATGTCGTGTCTCCCACACAGCCAAAAGTCCTGCGGAACAACATGTAAATTATGCCACCAGGTGTCGTGGCCGGGAAGCCTCCTCTTACCTCCCTCGGGAGGAGCATGTAAGCCTGAGGAAGTGGTCGATATTCCCGGGATCCCCGAGTTCTCCGGCAGGAGGGCTCGAGCCTTACATTGCTCCCCGCTCCAAAGATAATGCGAGTGTTATCAGCGTTTTACAAAGACGATGCGTATCTAAACGACCAGTTTATTCATGGGAGACTGTTCTCTATCGTCATGATGAACAGAGGTTATTTGAAGTGTGTCTTCTATAAGATGTTCCATACCAGGTGGCGCAAAGCCTTGCTGCAATATAAGCTATACGTGGTCTGCGCACCTATAACATGACGTCACAGAGGAAGTCTGGACATTAGAATTCCTGGGTTTATATTTAAGGTTAAAGTACACGAGAGGCAAGAGTTCTATGTTGATAAATTACTGAGCTGAAAAACTTGACAGGTAGAAAACGACACTGGATGTGGCCCCCGGATTATTTTTTTTTCTTATGCTGAGACAGTTACATAATATGGAATGGAGAGAGAGAGAGAGAGAGAGAGAGAGAGAGAGAGAGAGAGAGAGAGAGAGAGAGAGAGAGAGAGAGTCAACGGAAGGGACACAGTGGGTATGAAAAAAATCATCGTATGATTAAACTTCAATGAATGACACAAACCTCTGTCGACGAAAATTTAGTGAACGAGCGAGACAATTATACAACGAAAAGGACAGAGCGAGGATGATAAACTTACGAGATGAGGAGGAGGAGAAGGAGGAGGATAAGGGTAGGAAAGGTACAACGCAGCAGCAAAGGCGCTGGCCGCACTGCCACTCACTCTGCTCCTAGGGCTAAAATTTTCCAGCCAAAAGCGTAAGGCACATCTTACGTCTGAGAGGATGCTGGAGGGCGGCGTGTGGCGGTGAATGTGCACTGTGTGGTGTTGGTGGTGATGGTGGTGGTGGTGGTGGCGGTGATGGTGGTGTGAGCTCCGTGTGGCTGGTGAGAAGTGTTGGATTGTGGTGTTTGATGATGGTAGTGAAAATCATGACTGTCTGGGTTTGGTGTCTACTGGGGATTAGTAAGAAGTGGTGTTGGCTGTAGCGAGTGTTTCGTGATGGTGGTGGAAGTTCCTCGTGATGATGTTATCATTAACTGCTTGTAACCTAACCTAACTGTACTGTACCGGGAGGGTGAATTATACTGATGGTGCCCCATCTCGTGAACATTCTCAGCTATTACGTTCTACTCAACTAATACGTTCTATATACTAAAATATTTCTAAAATTGATCGTCTTTGCTAACATCATGACAGTTATTCACTTGCCTAATTTCATGATGTGTGTGTGTGTGTGTGTGTGTGTGTGTGTGTGTGTGTGTGTGTAAACAACTAGACTAGCAGCCATTTGAATTAACGCATCAACTTTAGACTAGAGTTGAGGCAACTCTATACATCCAGGACGCCTTGTGAGTAATTTGAGTACCTTCCTCACACATGGCAGTGGCGGGAGGTGTTTACTAAGGAGTAACTTGTTCAAACTGTTTGTATCAATACAATCCAGCTTCGCTCTTGTATATCATCATGAATTATTCAAGTCGAAGGCAAGTGCTAATGTATAAACGTAACCTAGGATCTGCTAGTCGTCACCTAACCTCTAATTTCCAGGTATTTCTGGAATCCCTAATTTAAATGTTTCCCACCAACCAGGCCAGCACACAGTCTGTGTTCCTCTGCAGTTCTGTCTGGGTACATTAAGTCTGGCTCTGTGACGTGGGATAAAACCATGTGGACTTCAACAGTCATCTGCTTGGCTTCACCCGTTGGATTTAGACAAGTCAGATTATTCGACTCAGAAGCAGGTAATCAGATGCAGATTCAGTGAACGTAATCGCCTTGGCTCAACAAGATGGTTACCCAGGAACTAGGTGAGCGAGGCTCGTTTAGCTAACAATATTAGAGCGAGACGTGTGCCAGATGTTGCCAGAGAAGTGATCACCATAACTGGCAATAAATAACCTTGTCCACCGTCCTTGTGTACACACTGTGGCCACCTTGTTGCCTCCCATGTTGTGGCCACATTGAGAGCTGTAGATGATAACAGAACATGGAGAGGTGAGGATGATAACAGAACATGGAAAGCTGTGGATGATAAGAGAGCACGGAGAGCTGATGATGATAACAGAATATGGACAGCTGAGGATGATAAAGTATGGAAAGATGAGGAACATAAGAATGATCTGAAATGGAATGACAGAGAAGCTAGGAACGACAGATACAATATGCTGAGAGATACAGGCGTCTCCTGCTGTCTCACACAACCCCCGGAAGGACTCAGTGGTGTGTTGCTGTCTGACACGAAAAAGAGGAAGAAAAAACATTGAAAACATCATCATGAATGGACAATGCTTAATGACCGAGAACTGCAGACTCGAACCTAATTACCTTAATGAGTGCACGAGTGAAAACAGTTTAACGATCGCCAGTCTGTCAGAAACGTGGATACATGAGAGAATAACAAGGTTACAAAACAGACCACGCAAGACTAACACTGAATCATTCTATCAGATAATCATGAAAATATAGTGAACAGCGTTAACAAATCTAAAGCGACGTGACAATAATTTGGTAAGACTTTTTTTTTTTCGCTGACTGAGAAAAGAGTGGAAAAGATTATGTATGGAGAAATAGTCTACAAAAAAATGTTCAACAGATGAAATGGAACAGTTCAGAAAGTTAATGAACAAATCTGAGACATCTAATGTAAAAGTTACCAACAAGAAACAATAGCATTATTGACCCAACTGTGTGTCGTACAGATGTTACGGGACTCTAACTCAGACGCTGAGGGTAACAGCAGTCACCTCAGGTCACAATGCGATAAAAATGACTGCACACTAAAGGGTAAGAAATGGGCGACGTCAAAGAAAACGTTGCTGGGTCGAGGATACAAGCGACCTGTGCAACTTAAATTTCTATTTGGACTATAATAAACAAGAGAAGGTGAGCAAATTAATATTCTCACAGCAAATGCAAGGTGGGATAAAGTTTTCAACAGTAGTAATGCAAAAATACATAACAGAACATTATTTATTATATGAGAACCAGGAAAGTGAATAGAGGACCAACACCATAAAGAAAAAGGCAATATACAAATGAAGAGAAAGAAAAAGAATGGAAGAAAACGAATGAAATATGCTGAGGTAAGACAGAACTAACACATGACAAAGCGGGGTGTGGGGGTCAGGGTGTTGCTGCCATGTGTTTTGCTGTGTTCCAGGATGGTCCCTGCCTGGTCCAGTGGTTCACCGAGTCCTCTGCCAGTGTTGTCAGGTTCAGAGGTCCAACAAACACTCGGATTATCGTCCTTTTAGCTTTAACATCTATTATTGGCAAATCATTTTAAGAACGATTAGCGAAATTAATACTCAGTGGTGTAGCGGTTAGCGTTCCTGACTGTGACGCATTCACGGGCAGTCCACGGTCGAGGGCATGGGTTCGAATCCTATGTGCAGCATTCCGGTCCACAATCAACCCAGTTGTTCATCCACCCACAGGGATTGGTCGATAAAACGGAAACCTGGCTCAGGCTAATATATATATATATATATATATATATATATATATATATATATATATATATATATATATATATATGAACAAAGTAGTTCTTAGCTAACACAGAAATCTTAATGATACTAGAGTAACTTGCCGTTCAAAACATGGCTTTACAAGAAGGTATTTATATATCACGTACTTACTCTCCGTCTGACCTGGTAATCTTAAATCAGCAGACACTGGACAAGACTACCAGGCTGTGTCTTAACTTCAGAAAAACCCATTGTCAGGCTCCACACGAAGGAGTAATGAAAGAGCTGATAAGAGTGTAGGTAGCAGCGAGAGCGGTGGGTATGGTTATGGCAGTTGGTGGGAGCGGTGGGGATAGCGAGCGCACTGGTGAGGGTGGTGGTAATGGTGAAGGTGTTGGAGATGGTGAGATCGGAGGCACAGTTCCAGGGAGCTGCTGGTGCAGGAGATGAAGGCAGCTGCCGGGGAGAAAGTTACTGTTGTTGGGGGATCAATAGAGCGATAACGAACCTTGCTCTGCTCGATAACGCAGGCAACATTTCTCTGCCAAATCCTGGAATATCATCCTTGGGACAGGGAAACGCCTCGCAGTCCTGAAATATCTTTCCTTAGCTTTTAAATTCCTTTAACGAGACTTTGAATGCCACCGTTGACTCCTGAAATGTATCCACTGACGTCAGAAATGTATTGTGTTATATACGGAACATCTATTTCGAGTCCTAGAATGTCTTATTCAGTGATGCTTAGAATATCTTCACAGAACCTTGTCATATTCTTCCTCAAATCTTGAGTTCTATTTCGGTGAGATATATTCATTTCGCGGCTTTAATTACCTAATGCAACTTACTGAAAGCTATCAGTACAGAAGGCTCCGATTATCTTACAAAAAGTTTGCAGTACCTTTCATTAAGCTTGAAGTACCATCATTAGAGACTGGAATATCATCAGTAAACACGAGAGAGTCATAACAGTCTGCATGGTCAACTCTTAAGCATGGAATGTCTGCAGAACTGCAGTCTGCCTGGGTAGGAGGGCCTGGGAGGTGAATTAGTTACTGTCTGCTGATGACACAGTGCTGTTGGCAGATTCGAATGAAAAATTGCGGAAGCTAGTCTCTGAGTTTGGGAGAATTTATCACAGGAGAGATTTGAGAGTAAATGTGAATATAAGCAAGACTGTTAAGTTTCGCAGTGGAGAGACAGGTTAGTTGGAGTGTAAGTTTGAAGGGAGAGAAGCTGGAAGATGATGAGTATTTTAGGTACATGGGAGGGGACATGACGGCGTTGGAACTACAAGAACATGGTTACCACCAACCGAAATCTACCGGCCCGGGCTTACACCACTTACATTATTCACATTGTTTCCTCGAAGGATGAAGGTTATCGTTAATCTACTTCACAAAAACACAATGTTTTCACGTACATAGCGGGGAGCAGCTGATGATGTACAGGGGAAAGAAACTCTCGGGTCCAGAGGGGCGATCTTACGTCACAGGTCAATGGGACTGGTTTCTGTAGGAGTCAACTAGGGGTCAGGTATCACTGGAAGGGACATTTGTCCTCTCGCTGAAGAGATCAGTATGGGGACGAGACCGTAATTTGAGCCACATATTGATTTTTGGTCAGTATATGGAACATAGCTATTTGTTTTACAGTACATGACGTTGTAAGGTCGGTTAATGTCGAAGAAAAAAAAATCATTGTCCGTATAAACCATGTATCATATTGTCAGTGAAAGACGAAATAGACAAATGTACGATTCGATGCTTCAATGATACATACAAGCACACGAGTCGACGCTTCGATGACACATACAAGCACATGATTCGATGCTTCGCTGACACAAACAAGCACACGAATCGATGCTTTGATGACACAAACAAGCACACGAATCGATGCTTCGACGACACAAACGAGCACACGATTCGAAGCTTCGCTGACATAAACAAACACACGATTTGATGCTTCGGCGACACAAACAAGCAAACGATTCGATGCTTCGGTAAAAGTCAGGAATGTTGTTGTGTACGTAACCCGAGAGGGAAAAATTCCGTAGCCCAACACTGCTGGAGATACTAAAAGCCGTCTTGCTGGGTTGAGAGTGGGGGTATAAAACGTGAGGCTCTAGCTGGACTCCCGAGCACAGAGCAAGATGGGCGGGGAAGGTCGCAGGGGAAGCCAGCAGGGTAAAACGTGATGAACTGTCCTGCGTCAGGCAAAAAGCTTGGCAAAGAATGTGCAGGTATGTGGTGAGAGAGAGAGAGAGAGAGAGAGAGAGAGAGAGAGAGAGAGAGAGAGAGAGAGAGAGAGAGAGAGAGAGACTGGAGGTACATGAACGTACTGCATGACCACTTATAGATTACATAAGTTTATGATGCATGCATGACGCTCAGTTGAAATTGACGAAATTACATGAGATCACACTCGTAAAACACGTAACCAGAAGGGATCGATATTCCGTATATCGACATATTCATGAGACACTACACAAACGATATATGATATTACTAATTTTGATTTAATGTTAATCTAATGATGTGCAGTAAACCCTCAATTACTAATATCCAATTTGAATTTCTTTTAAAGACTTAAATTGCATTTTTGACGACTGAGAAACATGTTAATTAATGATGAATGGTACGCGCTCCGCAGTTCACAAATTTGCACTGATTCCCGTGTTATGGAACTTGATGCAAATCTTCACACAGGAAATCACGCATGATATAAAATCTACATAAAAGGAGTTTTTATGTTTGTATGTTTAAGAAAATATACCCTGGAGAACAGCCATAATCATCCTCAGATGAGCAATGTTATTCATGGGAGGTACAAATATCAAATTCCCAAAGACAATATTCGCCTTCACACGGGCCATCTAGTCTGAAACACTCACAAGTAATGTTCACATCTATGAGCATCACTAGTCGACACATATCAGGCTGTCTATTTTTCTATTTTTTTCAGTGTGCTCATTTTTGTTTGTGAGAGCAATTAAGCATATTTTAACCTTGTCTGGGCAAAAGTGGGAATTTCATACAAACAGTCTGGAACTATATGAGAGCAATATCAAAAATCACTGAAGCAATTTGCTTGTGACATGTGCAGTATTGATTGCGACCCGACCAGTGCCAACCTCCAGCAGAGGGGGCAGGCTGCTCTACCACACCGGTGGCATCACTCCAGGACCTTCCTGTCAAGAAACATCTGACTGTCAATAACGCAGGAGGCCCAGTCAACACCTTGTGGGAATTAAGCTTCACTAAAGCCTTCAACTCTTTTTTTTTCCCCAACTATTGCGGGTGTTAGGCATGAACCTTCCTCCACAAAGAACATAATAATCTGGTGGGTTTCGTCATATTGGAACCGAGTATAAACCAGCGATTCCTTTGACTTGGACAAAAGGGTGATTGGGTTGAATTAGTAAGACAAGGAATTTATCTTCTCTAAATGTGTGATGGAGACTTTTGAGTCAAAGGAAGATTCAAGTTCATTACTGCAGAGGCAGGAATTTTTCTTGGAAGATACATTTAAATATTATTGAGGATGTAGTCCGTCACACGAAACAAGTACGACCGATGCTCTTATGATCATCTAGATGCGATTTATGACGGCGGTGTAGGAGAGCCGTCTCTTTTTTATCAGGAGTTAGGTTCATCTCTCACCATCTGAAGTCCCGTGTGCTGATAACAGTCCCACTTACCAACAGTGTCGGAAGATTATGAAATCAACACACAATCTTGCAGGCTCACTGATCTTGAGTGTGCCACAACACCAACAGACTGACAGTCCTTTACCACAATGTGTATATCTAGTCCCTTAAATATGCATGTGTAGTTATCAAATATTTTCTTCATAGTGATGTTCTCTGTTTTTCCTCAATGTGCCTGTTATCAATGGTTCCCAATGTTGAGTTCTATTAATGTCTTTTACTGCCATTCCTATTGTGATACCATAATTCTCGACTTTGGTGAACAGCTTTCCTGTTTTTTTTTTTTTTTTTATATAGATCTGTGGCTCTCTTCTAGAGTGTACATCGCTCTTGCTACAATTTACCTAATTCCCTTCGGGTTTAGAGTAATCTATATATTGCAAGAAAAAGATGTACAGATGTGCAGCCACAGTACCCATCAAAGACACATAAACATGACATTCTAATATCAGGAAGTTATGGAATTCCTTAAGCATTCATGAAGATATAGAAATATTTCTTCAGTTCATGATACCTTCATTTGGACTTCGGCAAGACAGTTCATCGTGGAAAGTGCATGAAGTACAGGAGCTATCATTACAATCAACGCGAAAAACCATGATCATTTCCTTCACGGACCTCAAATGCAAAACCGCCCATGTAATTAAATTGTCCCCGGCGCCTGTATCGATAACAATCCTGGCTGGAATGTGAGCAACCTGACTTTGGAAAATGGGTTTATATTCTCCCTCGATATTACTGACGTGTAACGCAAGCTCACGAAGGTCCGGGTAATTAGCATTAATATTACCAGTAACAGAAGGCTGTTCATGACACATTGACTGTGCACCAGTGTAGGGTTGTTGTCATGGTTTTTCTGAGGCTTTGGAAGACTTCCCGCGAACTGAAACGAGAATGAAGGATGCGGAAACTAAAATGGCAAGTCTCATGACAAATACTACACAGGGGTACGTCTGTTGTCTTCTTTCAATGCCTTGCAGGCCTCTGTGGTATGGGAATGGACCTTACAATCATTGCAACAGGATTTCAGATAGGTATACGAGACAGACTGACTGGACACCGGGTGTCTTGGGCTAGGAATGGTGTTAAGACACATTAGGGTTGACCCTGAGCAAAGAGCATTGGTTCCTGACATGTCCCGGGGTCTGACTGTTGAGGCACAATAATGCGGGAGATAGAAATGTACCCCAGTCCGCCGACCTTGTTGCAAAGTGATGTTGTGAATGTATGCCGAGGCTTGGCTGCACGATTACTGAAGCACATTCGTTATACGGCCAGCCTTTCCCCTGTTCCCACATCAATACTCTCCGTACTTAAAACCATTAGCTAACAAGGAGGTTCCAACACTCTCAGCCTGATTCTTTTCCTCAAACATCATATGCTGTTCTGGTGGGTGAGCCTCAATGAGAACCAGTGCGAGTTATGAGCTTTGACAAGGCTTCGTGAGGTTCGTGTCTGCGGTCGTCTGACCAACCACTTCTCGTTAAAGACACCTTGAAGCATCCTAAAAATACATCCAGCCTTGCTGCATACCTTTGTGTAGATCACCCTCTTCCCCAGCCACAGAAGTAATAAAACCACTGTATGGTTCTTCATGTTGCCAAGTGGATATGGAATGCGTTCCAAAAACAACCCTTAAATCCTTCCCAAGTGTTTTGTTTTCTTATCTCAGGAAGATATACAATCTTCCTAGCTTCGCCCTTTGTATGATCAATAATGATACACCACTACCTAACCTAGCTCGATCATAAGGCTGAGATGTTGATGGACTTTGCGCACATCGTTCCGCTTTGCTAAACCACACGTTCGGCTCATCATAATCTCCGGTAAATGTACGAAATAACTGGGCAGGCATTGCACTATAACAATGTTTACACGATTATCACCGATAATATATATATATATATATATATATATATATGGTGTGGGAGGCAAGTTGTTAGAAGCAGTGAAAAGTTTTTATCGAGG